>NW_024082218.1:230074-280924 GCF_003009895.1 Hyaena hyaena | reverse complement strand
CACTTTGGGGATGAGCACTGAGTGTTATGTAGAAACTAATTTGACAATAAACTATTTGTAAAAAAAAAAAAAAAAAAAAGAATGGGTATTGTATTTTGTCAAAGGCTTTTTCTGCATCTATCAACAGGATCATATGGTTTTTATCTTTTCTTTTGTTAATGTGATGTATCACATTGACTGATTTACAGATATTGTACCAGCCCTGTAACCCAGGAATGTATCCCACTTGATCATGGTGGATATTTCTTTTTATGTGCTGTTGGATTCGATTTGCAAGTATCTGGTTGAGGAATTTTGTATCTGTATTCATCAAAGATATTGACCTGTAGTTCTGTTTTTTTTTTGTTTGTTTGTTTGTTTTCCTGGGTCTGTGTCTGGCTTGGGATTCAAAGTGATGTCAGCTTCATAAAATGAGTCCTGAAGTTTCATTCGATTTCTATTTTTTGGAATAGCTATAGAAGAATGGGTATTAATTCTGTTTTAAATGTCTGGTAGAATTCCCCAGGGAAGCCATCTGTTCCAGGGCTCTTATTTTTTGGGAGATTTTTGATAACCGATTCGATTTCCTCACTAGTTATGGGTCTGTTCAGGTTTTCTATTTCTTCCCGTGTGAATTTTGGTAGTGAGAGTGCGTTTAGGAATTTGTCCATTTCTTCTAAGTTGTGTCATTTGTTGGCATATAATTTTTCATAGTATTCCCTGATAATTGCTTGTATTTCTGAGGGGTTGGTTTTAATAAGTCCATTTTCATTCATGATTTTGTCTATTTGAGTGCTCTCTCTCTTCTTTTTGAGAAGACTGGCTAGAGGTTTGTTAATTTTATTTATTTTTTCAAAAAACCAACTCTTGATTTCATTGATCTATTCAACTGTTTTTTTTTTTTTTGTTTTTTGTTTTGGTTTCTGTATTGTTTATTTCTGTCCTGATTTTTATTATTTCTCTTCTCCTCCTGGGTTTGGGGTGCTCTTGTTGCTATCCCTCTAGTTGCTTCAGGTGCACTGTTAGATTTTGCACTTGTGTTTTTTCTAATTTCTTGAAATAGGCCTGGAGTGCAATGTACTTTCCTCTTAGGACTGCCTTTGCCACATCTTATAGAGTTTGGATTGTTGTATTTTCATTTTCATTTGTTTCCATATATTTTTAAATTTCTTCTCTAATTTCCTGATTGGCCTTTTCATTCTTTAGTAGGGTGTTCTTTAATCTCCTTGTTTTTGGATGTTTTCCAGACTTCTTCCTGTGATTGATCTCAAGTTTCATAGCATTGTGATCTGAAAGTGTGCATGGTATAATCTCAATTCTTTTATATTTATTGAGGGCTGCTTGATGTCATAGTATGTGATCTATCTTGGAGAATGTGCCATGTGCATGTGAGAAGAAAGTGAATTCCATGGCTTCAGGATGTATAGTTCTAAATATATCTTTCTAATCCATGTGGCTCAATGTGTCATTCTAGTCCATTGTTTCTTTAGTGAATTTCTGTCTAGTGGATCTATCCATTGCTGTAAGTGAGGTATTAAAGTCCTCTGCTGTTAGCACATTCTTATCCATAAGATTGTTTCTGTTTATGATTGTTTTATATATTTAGTTGCTCCCATATTTGGTGCATAGAAATTTATAATTGTTAGCTCTTCTTGATTGATAGGCCCTGTAATTATTATATAATGCCCTTCTTCATCCCTTGTTACTGTCTTTACTTTAAAGTTCAGTTTGTCTGATATAAGTATAGCTACTCCAGCTTTCTTTTGACTTCCAGTAGCATGATAGATATTTCTCCATCCCCTTACTTTCAATCTGAAAGTGTCCTCCAGTCTAAAATGAGTTTCTTGTACACAGCAAATAGATGGATTTTATTTTTTTATCCATTCTGCTACCCTATGTCTTTTGATTGGGGCATTTAGTCCATTTACATTCAGTGTTATTATTGAACAGTATGGGTTTAGAGTCATCGTGTCCTTTGTGGGATTCATGCTTGTGGTAGTGTCTCTGGTACTTTGCGTTCCTTGCAACATTTCCCTCATAGAGTCCCCCTCAGGATTTCTTGTAGGGCTGGCTTAGTGGTGACAAATTCTTTCAATTTTTGTTTATTTGGAAAGACTTTTATCTCTCCTTCTATTCTGAATGACAGACTTGCTGGATAGAGGCTTCTTGGCTGCATATTTTTTCTGTTCATCACATTGAAGACTTCCTGTCATTTTTTCTGGCCTGCCAAGTTTCAGTAGATAGGTCTGTCACCACTCTGATAGGTTTCCCTTTGTATGTTAGGGCCCTTTTCTCCCTAGTTACTTTCAGAATTCTCCCTTTGTCCTTATATTTTGCCATTTTCACTATGATATGTCATACAGAAGATCAATTCAAGTTACATCTGAGGGGAGTTCTCTGTGCCTCTTGGATTTCAATGTCTGTTTCCTTTCCCAGATTGGGTAAGTTCTCTGCTATAATTTGTTCCAGGACTCCTTCAGCGCCTTTCCCTCTCTCTTCCTCTTCTGGGATTCCTATGATATGAATATTATTCCATTTGATTGTATCCCTGAGCTCTCGAGCTCTCCTTTCGTGTTCTTGGATCAGTTTATCTCTCTTTTCCTCAGCTTCCTCTTTTTCGATAATTGTGTCTTCTAAATCACTTATTCTCCTTTCTGCTTCTTCAATCCGTGCATTGGATACCTCCATTTTATTTTGCATCTCATTTATAGCATTTTTTAGTTCATCACAACTATTTTTAAGCTCCATAGTCTTTGTAGCAATAGTTTCTCTGATGTCTTCCATGCCTTTTTCAAGTCCAGCGATTAATTTTTGACTATTGTTCTAAATTCTTGTTCAGTTATGTTGCTTGTATTTGTTTGGAGCAGTTATTTAGCTGTCAATCCTTACCGGAATTTCTTTGGAGGAGGGTTCTTCCATTTCGTCATTTTGGTTAGCTTTCTATCGCTTGTTATGCACTCTGCACCTGCAAGTGCTGCTGTACCAAAGAAGGCTCTTTGACTGTCCAGGGCCCTTCTGTTCAGGAAGTGTTCTTTGAATGGTGTCTCTTGGTCTGTCTTGTTGAGACGTTGGTTATTTTATTTCCCTACTCATAGTGGTATTTAGGACTCTCCACCATGTGTATTTTGGCTTGTTTCTTGAGGTAGTCCTGGGGAAAAAAAACCAGACAAGCACATAGGGAACAAAGGTACACAAATGCACAGACAAATCCAACAAACACACAAACTGAAAGGGAAAAAGAAAAAGAGGAAGGGACACATACAAAAAAAAAAAAAAGAGGAAGGAGGGAAGACAAATAATAAATTTAAAAATACATAAAAAAGAAAAAAGAAAAAACCATCTAAAGCCTAGAACCAGAATTCCCAGCTACAAATAAAGAGCTGGGTGTATGCAGTGCTGATGGAAGAGCATATACAAAGAGAGAAATGACAGGGTGGGAAGGGAGCGAAACTGGAAATGAAATGAGTAGGCAGAGAGATTAAGAGGCTTAATTCAGAGAGAGAAAGAGGGGAATATGGTTCGACAAGAGGTGAAAGAAATGTCAATAATGCTACTCAGAGGAACTATATAGTCTGATTTCTCCAGAGAGAGAGAGAGAGATAAAAAGGTCGCAGTGGAGGTGTAGAATATACATCTAGAGAATGGATTAAATGTGACTGTTTAAGCAAGCCAGTGACCAGAATTAATCAGGGCAGTGCATCCATGTTGGTCTTGGGCTCTGGTAAAAAAAAAAAAAAAAAAAAAAAAGGCATCTCTCTAGCGGGAATGGGCGTGGTTTGGTATAGGCAGGTTTTAGCCTTCAGTGCATCCCGCGCGGGTACTGCCTTGGTGGTTGTGGGGAGAAAAGTGGCAGCGCCCCAGTACCTTCTCAAACCAAGCATTGCAATTCACTCTTTTGGGTGTGATCTCCCTGTGCCAGGGGCGTAGCCAAGGTGGGCCATGCTCTATAGTCCAAGCCAGGCCTCGTTTCCAGATCTTAGTCCGCCTGCTGCATTGATATCACCTGAATCCCTCAGAGCAGTTTCAAGCGTCTCCCCGCCCACCCCGCCCTCCCGGGCATCGAGCCAAGCCAGAAGCACAAAGATGCGGCTTCAGGTGCTGCCAGTCCCCTCCAGGTCAAGCTGGTGAGCGAGGAACAGTTTCTCCCTCGGTCGTCTGGATGAGTGTGTCCCTCCTAGGGTCAGGTGGACAGCAGGAAACCGGATCCTTCTGTGTCCTGTTGCCCGAAATATAAGCTCACGGGTGAGTCCCTCAGAGCAGTTTCAAGCCTCTCGCCTCCCCCCTGGGGATTGAGCCAGAAGCAGAAAGGCACATCCCAGACCCCTCCAGTTTGAGCTGGCGAGCCAGGAGCAGTTTCTCCTGGGGTCACCTGGGACCAGTGCATCCTGCCTGGAGTCAGCTGCACAGCAGGAAACCGGGTCCCTCTGTGTCCCGAGCGGAGGTTTTTCTCTTCTCCAGGGACGGGGCAGTTCCTTGAGCAGTTTCAGCCGCTCTTTCTTTTCCCCTCGACTCACCGGGGTTCCCCGCAAAGGGGTCTCCTTCCCCTCCCTCTGTGTCTCTGGTCCCAGCCCGATTTTATCTTCCCCAGTTCGCACTCCCGGTAGATTTTCTCAGCGGACTCTGTCTCCTTTTCTTCCCAAACTCCTGGATTCTGTAAGGGTTCCTATGGCTTCAGGCCTGTCTCCGTTTGAGAGATGGGGGGAGTGCAATGTACGGAGCTCTCTACTTCTCTGCCATCTTGCCTCCTTCCTTGACTTTCTAGGTTTTAGTATTAGTTTTAAGAGGCCTGGCTGAATGCCATGAGATATTCTTGTGTCCTTATATTATTATTACCATTTTTAGAATTTTTTTCTCAATTCAGTTTCTGTTACCTGCAATCAAGTATAAGTAAATGAAATGCCTTTACTTTTTGGATATTTAAAAAATATATACAAAATGAGGATGTGTCACTACTGAAGTATCATCATCATAAATAGAATAATTTTTATTTTCTTTGAAGAACAGTGGATATTTTATCAAGCACTCATGCTGATACATTGTTTGTAGAACTAAGAAGCATAGGTCATTTGTGCCACAGAATTACAATGCTGCTTCTGGTCCTATTTTACTGATTTTGGGGACGTTTGATAATTTCATTTGATTCTAACATACACTTACTTGTTATTTTAAGAAAACCTAATATGACAAATTTCAATTTTAGGATGATAAAGAATCATTCATTAAGGCAGGTTACATCCAGCCCGTTTTCCTCACTTTTGCCATTATCTGACTCCTGTCCCTGACTTGTGGCCCGCTCTGACAAAAATCATATTTGCCACCAGCAAAGCATTAGAAATGCCCATGGATTAAAGAACTGATGACTGGAGACACTGTTCATAACGTGTTATCCAGTAAAAAATACAGGCTATAATCGCAATTATACTGAAAATTATAAATATATGAACAAACTTAGAAAGAAATATACCTTGATGTTAACCGTGAAATAATCACAGTTAACTGTTAAATCACATTTAACTGTTAAATGTCAAATAACTTAATATTTGTTAATATTTGAGTTATGGCTTTACAGAGAAATAATATTTTTTTATTTTTGTGTTTTTGTATTTTCTTCTTGTGTTTTTGTAGATTCAAAATTTTCTACAGTGTCTATGAATTTGGTTAGTAATAACATTTTAAAAAAGTTTTTAATGAAAGAATACCTTAGGCAACAAAGGAATCTTGGAAATCTCTCCTGATTCTATCAGGTGTGAGAGTTTAAGAAAGAAGAAGGGTGCCTGGGTGGCTCAGGCTGTTGAAACTCCGACTCTTGGTTATGGCTCAGGTCATGATCTCACAGTTTGTGAGTTTGAACCCTGCATCAGGCTCTGCACTGACAGTGTGAGCCCAATTGAGGTTCTCTCTCTCTCTCTCTCTCTCTCTCTTCTTTCTCTGCCCCTCCCCTGCTCATGCTCTCTCTCTCTCAAAATAAATAAATAAACTTAAAAAAAAAAAAAGGAAGAGGAAAGGAGGGATAGAGATTGGGCTACCTCAGATATACTGTCCGTGGGATTTGGGGCCCTCTGGTTGCTCTCTAAGGGAGCATTTTTCAGGAAAAACTGGCTTGGGATATATGTTCCCAGTCCAGAAAATGCTAGACTTACAGCAGGTAGTGGCTGAGAGCTCTGGTTTAGGAGTAATCCTGGTTCTTCTCTTTGTTATGTATGCTTGGCCTCTGTGTCAGTCGCCCATTCTGCACAATGACACAGCCCCCCGGTGGGGTTGTTGAGGGCCTAAGATGAGATGGGATTGTATCAATTGCTTAGCAGAGTCACTGGCTCCTAGCAAGTAGTCATAGTGTTTTCTATTGTCACTGATAGGTAATAGCTGTCAATTGTCCATATGTATTCCATAAATCTTCCATGTACACTTGCCATTCCTCAAGCTCATTGTCCATATTCTGGCCTCCATTATTTTAGTTCACACCTGACAATTTCTTCTTGCTATTTTCTCTATCAATTCTAAAAGTAGTTAAATCAGCGCTTCTTAAACTTTCATGCCTATAGAAATCACCTGTGCGTCTTGTTAAAATGTAGATTCTCACTTAATAGGTCTGGGTGGTATTCAAGATTGTGAGTTTCTAACAATGTAGGTCCCACATGAGGTCATTGTTGCTGTTCAAGGACCACTTTTAGTAGCAAGGACTAAGATGTCCCAGCCGAAAGCCAACATCTGCGTAAAATCATCTTCAGTGTCTCCAGCCAGAATGTCCTCTCCTTTGGCTTTCAAAGTACATCTCTTATACTCTCGAGTTAGCACTTACTACATTAAGCTTGCTTTGATGCATTGCTCTATGTGATTCTATTCACTCTTAAATAAGCTCCTGATGGTTGACTATGAGTACCAGCACAGTGACGTGGATGTGCTGTTCAACGACTAATTTTCAAATTACTAAACCGAATGAAAAAGAATGAAATGATACCTTAAAATAACATTGTGTTTTACATGAGTATTTTGTTAGAAATTGTCAACATAAATCAATTTAATTAGTGGAATTGTGAAAGAGAACACTGTTGACAAGATTTTCAAATGGTGAATATATGATTGTGATATTTCCTTAAAATTCAGGGTGAGGTGGTGTACTGGGTGGGATGACAAAGACAATCTAGGATAATATATTTTCAACTGATAATGAAATGAATGGGTAATAATTTGTTTTTCAAACATAGTTTCTGGGGCTATGGTTTAAGAGCAGCCTGTAAGTAAACCAGGAGCCAAAGTTGGATAACCCTCTATACAGGCTGGACGTTCATTAGTGGTCATTGGGGGTAACGTGGACTCACTCTGTTGCGAGTAACTAGGGAAAGGAATTTCTAGGAAATGAGGAAGGTGCAATGGAGGTCTCTGTTGTAGGAGGTCATCAAAAGGACGTGACCTCTGCATGACCCTCAGGCAGTTGGAGGCAATTGGAGGCTCCTGATCTCCTTCCCTGTCTTTGGAATATACATTTGACCTATTGTTCCCACAGAAGGGGCCATTTCAAGGACACAGCCTTGGGAGAGCAATGTGTTGGGGAGACCAGCTGGATGGTACATGTTACTGAACCCCGTTAAGGCTTCTGTATAATTAGCTGTTAAGATTCTGGTGGACAGGTGCAGAGACCTACTTATCCTACCCAACTTACTCTATGTAAGTTCCCTTCGTTATTAAACCTTCCCCCTGCTGATCCGAGTAGCCTGCCTCCCCCTTCAGTCTCTCTTTGCCTTCCGTGAATGGGGGCCAGTTTGTGAGCCAAGAGTCTCCCCTCTGGATATTCACTGGTGGCTGGATAGCAAGGCAATTGTGAGGACTGTGGAGTCTCTTCAGCCTCGCACGGCCACCTACTACATAATTCTGACTTTTCTTCCCCGGAGCAATTGGCGTTTCTTATAGGAGGACTTTCCATTGTATTTTTAAAAATCCAATCAATACAAATAGAAAAGAAACTCTATTTTCAGTAACATTTTCCTCACCTACCACTCATGACCTTAGGTAAGCTTAAAGAATTTTCATCAGTACACTAAAAAGTAGAAGATAGTTGGATATACTGCAAAACCTTTTTCAACACTTGACTCCAAATCTCCACTACTGTCAAGACATTCGTACAAAGAAATCATCTGGGGACACTTAGCAACTACTGTTCTCGTGAAATGGTCCCCTTGGGGAAGAGGTTTATGTCTAACTTTTTTAAATTTAGTTTCTGTATCTTGCACCTGATATTCAGTGTTAGTTACAGAGTAAACAGTCCTTTCCAAAGACTGACAGGGTCAGCTGCTCTGGGAATGTGGCCGGTGACCTCCCCGATGGATTATCGTCCAGCAGGCTGCTTCCAAGTCCTTTGAAAGGTAAGCATTCTTTCTGTATAAGTGCATGCTGCTTTGGAACATGTTTCAATTTCAACTGATAAATTTGATAGTATATCCTGGGCACGCTATCTCAAAGGGCATGGAGCTGTTATTGGGGGGGCAAAGTGATTTGTCATGTCACCACAATGGCCACAACTAAGCTGCTGGGTTTAGGGGACCAGTGAGCTACAGTGGTGCATCTGGTTGCTTTGATTAAGCCCTAAAGACACAGAAAAACTTCCATCCAGAGCTCTTTTCTCAATACACATTATAATCCCAATATTCCCAAAACCTTCCATTTCTGAGTCCTTTTTCCTGAAGCTTTATCAGTTTTAAGTTGGCTGTTGTCTTCACCCCTGAAACAGCAATGTTGGTTGTGGTAGTTGTGTTTGTGTTTGTGTGTGTGTGAGAGAAAAGGACACTATTGGGAAGTATATCTACTATTCAAAAGATCTGGAAATATAGCGAGTATTCCCAAATGCAAGAGCAAAAGCTTTTTCAACCCACACATCGTGGCTGTCGCCATGAACAAGAGAAAATATCTCATAAGTCCCTTGAAAATTTTAGGTGCTGGATATAGAATAGTGGAAAAAATGGAACATGCTGGAATTTGATTCCCAAGGGCTTTTAATCGGCTTGTATGTTGTAGACTCTTGAGGTATGGGTTTAGTTTGATAACAGAATTACTGTTATTTATAAATTATCATATTGGTATTAGTTTTTTGTGCCTCACATTTTAGTTTTCAGTAAGTATTGATAAAAGGATTGCTTTTTGCAGATGTACACATTCAGAAAGCTAGCACTTTGCAAAGTTCTTGGAGCTCTCGCTTGATTGAACTATTTTCTAATGTTCCAAACAAATGCTCTGCCGATTTTATCAAGAAAATGTCTCTTTCCTTACATTGACTGAAATGTCTTTTCTACAGTCATTTTTAAAACTTGGCCCAGAACCAAAATAGGGGCACAAATAGTATCAGAAGGAGTAAAAAAATATATCATATTCCAGTAAAGAAGGTTTATGTTTCACTGGAGGGTGGCAATTACAAAGGTACAAATTTGTTAAGCTGCTATTATCGTAATTATCCTATACTGATATTTTAGGGTTTGCTTTTGTGTCTACTTGGCAGATTCAGATGACAGAAATGTTTATTATATAGTTAAAATTTGACTTAAATTCCTTTGTAGGCATTATCTTTTCACAAACTGTGGCCATGTACCATTAACTCTTAGCATCCTGTGCTTCTGGCCTGCAGAAGCCAGAAATGAGGCTTATGAGCGGTGATGGTGAGGACATTAAACATCATCCTATGTTTGCCTGTTTTCCAGATGCACAGACAGATGAGAAGATGAGAGGAAGTTTCTGGAAGAAGAGTTCAAAGATGCTGCTTGAGGGTTTACAGTTGCCCTACCTCATAAAGAGACTCAGATAGGGGTGCTGGGAAAACTAGAAACTTCTGGGAACCAATCTTTGCATTTTGTTTTTCACTGCCAACCCCCCTCTCTGCCCCAACCCATCCCATCTGACCGTCAAACAGAGCCTTCCAGACACATGGGTGTAAATTTTGAACTAGAAGCAACACCAGTAGGTTAAAAGTTAGCTGTTTGAGATGAGTTTTCAGTGCTAGGTCTAAGCTAGATTGGCATTTTGCTCTTGGGTACCACAGGAAACACATTTCTCATGTGATTTTGCAACAGGCTATGGCACCTGGAGGCATTTGCTTAGCATAGTTCCCTGGTCCACCTCTAAATGGGCGCGGGGGTTCCATGGGCTTCTGATCTGACTGTGGAGAACATACAGGACCTACCATGTCCTGCAGTTGCTATGTGGACTGATCAACCCATGAAAAAGGCATTCATGGTCTCAGAAGAGGATCCCCTTCTTGATAAAAAGCTATTTATCCTTGGAACACAAATGAGGAAGATTCTCAGTTGTGTACCCCATACTTTGCAGATTGTTATTTTTTCAAAAGAAAACAGCATTTGTTTTTCATGCCTCGTGGCATGGTTTCAGAAGTAGAGCACCCATCTGTGCTTTTGCTATGGAGGTAAAAGCTCTTTAAATGGCAGAGGTGGGGGGCGCCTGGGTGGCTTAGCCGGTTAAGCGTCCGACTTTCGCTTAGGTCATGATCTCGCGGTTCGTGGGTTCGAGCCCCGCGTCGGGCTCTGTGCTGACTGCCAGCTCAGAGCCTGGAGCCTGTTTCAGTCTGTGACTCCCTCTCTCTCTGACCCTCCCCTTCTCACGCTGTCTCTCTCTCTCCTAGAAATAAATAAAACATAAAAAAAAAAAAGGCAGAGGTGGGGGAATCACTGTTAAAAACAAAACCAAGTGTATTTCATTCTCGGACCCTACAGATGCACATGGCTACAACCCCCACTCCCCCCAGTTTTTGAATATAGGCACAAAATCTGATCAGCTGAGATTTCACCCACCATAAGAGGCACATGACGATGACGCAAAGTAATAGGAGAGGTGCCAGTATCTCGAAGTAACTATTATTTGCTGACGGAATGGAATTCTTGCTTGCCTGTGGTGGCATCGAGTTTAATTTCCTGTTTGGAGTGACCTGTTACATTATGTTTCTGGAAAAAAATGATACATTTCCACTTTGAAAAGGACTTACAGATCTTTGTCTGTTTTCCTTTTTTAAATAAAAGCTTTATTGAGATAGAATTCACTCTTTTAAAGTACACACGCCATCCAGTGGTTTTTAGAATATTCAGAGTTGTGGAGTCATCCTGACTGTCTGATTTCAGGACATTTTCATCACCTCAAGAGGAAGTCCCATATCTGTTAGCAGTCGCTCCTCATTTTGCCACCCCTCCCATCCCCTGGCAAATGCCAGTTATCTTTCTGTTCCTATGGACTTGCCAATTATTCCAGATGGTTCATATAAATACTCATGTAATATGTGGCTTTTTTTGCACTATCTTCTTTTCCTTATATTTTCAAAGTTCATCCATGTTGTGTATCAATACTTCATTCCTTTTTATTGATGAATAATACACCATGTATGACATGTCACATTATTTCGCCATTCATGTGTTGATCGACATTTGTGTTTCCATTTTCTGACTGTTATGAGTAATGGTGTCATGAACATGTGTGTGCAATTTTTTTGTGTGGACATGTGTTATTAGTTCTTGTGTGTATGCCTAGAAGTGAAATTGCTGGGTCACATAACTCTATATATAAAATGTTGAGGAGCTGCCACATTGTTTTCTAAAATGGCTGTTTGTGGGGTGTCTGAGTGGCTTAGTCAATAAAGCGTCCAGCTCTTGACTCCGACACAAGTAATGATCTCATAGGTTTGTGAGTTCATGATCTGAGTCGAAGTCAAGAGTTAGACTCTGCACCGACAGCATAGAGCCTGCTTCAGATTTTCTGTCTCCCTCTCTCTGCCCCTCTCCTGCTTATGTTTGTTCTATCAAAAATAAATAAATATTAAAAATAATTTTAAGTGGCTGTTCAACTTTACAGTCCCACCAGCAACGTAGGAGGGTTCCAGCTTATCCACTTGTTACCAGTGCCTGTTACTATTATTTGATTTTAGCCATCCTCGTGGGTGTGAAGTCTTCTCTCCTTGTGGTTTTGATTTGTGTTCTCTAATCACATCTTCTCATATGCTTGTTGGTCATTTGTTTGTCTTCTTTGGAGACCTGTCTATTCAAATCCTTCAGCTATTTTTAAACTGCTGAATTTTAAATAACAAAGTTATTTGTACTTTGTACTATTGAGTTGTAAGAGTTCTTTATATAATCTGGATAAAAGTCTCTTATCAGATGAATGACTTATAAATGTTTTCTCCTACTGTCTCTGTGAACTTTTGTGCCATATTTGTTAGGGTGTTGGTACTATCTTTGAAGTAACTTTTTTCTAGATTAACTTCACATAGTTCGGGGAAATAATGGCACCCACTTTTACTGAGAACCTTCTCAACACTGGTATTAAGTTCTTTCACACATTAGTACATTTAATTTTTGTAATAACACTCAGAGGTTGATATAATCCCTTTATTTTAAGGGAAAGGGAACAGAAACTGAGGATTAATTTATTCAAAGTGACCCTAGAAAGTGACAGAATCTGGAAATGGGTCTAAGTCTTCCTGCCTCTTATGTCTATATAATTCTCCTTTACGCCAGTAGTTTGTTATTTGAGTAAGATAAGTGAATAGTCAATATTGTGTTAATCTGTAACATGATTTTTGTTGGACAAATGCATTTTGTTCCACTGTTGCTGACCAAAAAATCATTCAAATAATAGTATTCTAAGTGTCTTAAGTCCCATCCATTTAATATTTTTCCCTCCCGTACCTCCCTTACTTTCTCCATCCCTCCCTCTTTCCTCTCCCTCCTGTCCTCTTTCCTTCACAAAAATTTATTTGGTCCTTACTATGTTCTAAGTGCCTGGGTAAAGTGTTACATAAAGCATGCTCTGGTGCTCATACTCTACTGGAAGAGACAAATGACAAATAAATAGATATGGATACACTTAAAATATCATGTGAATAATATAACGCCAGATAGGAGCTATAAGGAAGGACACACAGCAAGTGGGTGGACAGAGAGTTTGCTATTTTAGCTGAGGTCTTTGTGGAAGATCTAGATGAAGTGAGAAGGGATCCACATGACTATCTAGGGAGAGAGCATTCCTGTCAGAGGAAGGAAAATACTGGTGGTGACAGACAAACAGAGAGGAGACCAGTGTGGTCCAGTCTCTGCTGTTTGACTAGTAAATGGACAAGTGCCAGCTTTAGCATAGGCATCTTTTACCTAAAAAACAAAAAGAAAAATAAAACCCTTTTTCTAGCAATATCTAGAGTATTTTTAGGGATACCCAGGTGGCTCAGTGGGTTAAGTGTCCAGCTTTTGGTTTCAGTTCAGGTCATGATCCCAGGGTTTATCGGTTCAAGCCCCAGTGCTGGGGCTCTGCCCTAATGGCATGGAGCCTGCTTGGGATTCTCTCTCTCCCTCTTTCTCTGCCCCTCCCCCACTGTGTTTTCTCTCTCTCAAAATAAATAAGCATTACAAAAATGAGAATATCTTTAAACCTACCTCTGTAAATGGATGGAGTAGACAGCATTCACCATAGAGTGGTGGTGCTATTCACCCACTTTCCCTGTCATGGCTGGGATGAACTTGTTCAGAGGTCCTAACACACCCAGTGGTTAGGAGCTTGGGTCACGGAACTTGAGTGCCACCAGTTAGTTGTGTAATTGTATTATTATTATTATTTTTAACTCAAAAAATACCATAAGATGGGTGGCTTAATAGAAATACCCTTTCCTCCCAGTTCTGGAGGCTGGAAGTCCAAGGTCAAGGTGTAGGCAGCATTGGTTTCTTCTGAAGGCCTCTACAGGCTCCTTAGCCTGTAGAATAGCTGTCTTCTCTCTGTGTCTTCACATGGTCTTCTCTAATTTTTGTATTTGTGTCTTAATCTCCTCTTCTTATAAGGACACAAGTCAGACTGGATTAGTGCCTACCCTAATGACCTCATTTTACCTTCATTATCTCTTTAAATATCCTATTTTCAAATATAACCTTATTTGGAAATGCTAAGTGTGAAGACATCGACATGAGTGGGGGAGGGGTTACAATTCAGCCCATAACCGTGGTGAAGATAATAGTACCTACTGTCTAGAATTGTTCTGAGAATTGAGATAATACATGGAGAGCCTTAAAGAAGTTCCTGGCATAAGGTGAGTGCTATTAAAATGTGATCAGTAAGAGTATTCTTATCCTACTTCTATCTAGTCATGCCTACATTGTGAGTTTGTTGAGGGAAGAAAAGTAGAAATTATATCTTTTAATCCTATGATTATTATTTGTTATTTAAAAGAATCTGTCTGCACCTGGAATAATCTTAATCTGTTATAGGTTCTTAGTACATGTTTGCTGAAGTGAAACTTTTTATCCTTGGTGGGGGACATCGCTGGTACATCCCTCTCATTATCACTGTTCTTCCCAACTAGTTCTGCACCCCACCATCCCTGTGCTTCTAAATGGATCCCAAATTTCACCTTCAGGCATAAAACCAAAAAAATGGAGTTTCCTTTTGCAACCATTGCATGTTTTTTTATTTTCCTGGAGAGATTTTGGAAGTTCCTTACATAAAATTTCAATGACTGCTTGCTTTTGACATACAATCTTGCATGCTAGTAAACCTGTAAGACATCAGTCTGCAAACTTGTTAGGGCAACAGGCTTGTATGATTTTCTTTTCTGGAATGCAGAGTGAGCCAAAGAAGGAAGTCCCTTTTGCCCATGAGTCTGATACCGTGTTTCTGAAGTCATCACTCTGAAGCAAGGCTAGCTAGGTTTATTTCTTCCTAAGCATTTCACGTCTGAGATCCTTAGCCCTTTCATCATGATGCAGAATAAGCTCTAGAACGACTTTGCCTGGCAACGGAGAACCAGCTATAATCACTCTAAAGGATGGAGCCTCACAGTACATTTCCTGAAATGTTTTCTTAGAGTGAAGGAAAAACTGATAGGAAATTTGAGTTAAGGTCAGAAACAGTTGTTTAAATGTTTCAAAGAGGCCAAGGGATTAGACTACCATAGAGATCAATGTTAGCTTACTCTGAAAGTCATTTTTATTTTTTATTTCCATCCACATATCTGGTTTTGCAAAAAAACAGGGAGAGTTAATTACCATCGAGTCACACAATTAATTTTCTTTTAGACATGAAACAATTTTGAAAGAATTCTGAAAACATTTGTTCCATTGGAAAAATGAATTTCATTTCCTACATTTCCTATGTCCTGACTTTGTTCCCAGCAGAAAAACCAGGATAATGAAGAGTATAATTAGTTTTTTTTTTTTTTTTTTTTTTTTATGAAGAGAAACACCACTTTTATTTCTTGGTGTTTCTAAACATCACTTGCCAACTTTTCAGAATAACATTAGCAATACCCCTTGAATATATGTATTTTGTGTTAATCGTTCTAACTAGCTATCCTTTGTTATCTTTTTTCTATAAGTGGCTTTTTAAACTTTTGAGCCACAAAATAATGCATAAATGTCTGGACTACCAAGACCCAAACTGGAATTTGGAAGAACTAGGCTGGCTGATTCATATTGGCTACAAGACTATTACATTTGTCCTTTGTAAACAGATTTATTAGGTCTGTGTTCTAGAGTATATTTTATTCTGCTCCAATGCTATGAATGAATTCTTTGATAGTAGCTTTTTGTCACATGCATCTTTCATGGTTCAAGGAACCTAACCTGTCAGAATATTCTCTTGTTGAAGACTTTGCTTTTATATCTAGTGACATTTATCATTATCTGAGGCCAGCTGCCTGACTTCTCTTCAGTACTCTGTTTATGGGGTTTGAACATCTATAAATGGAAACACTAGCTAACCAGAAATTATCGCCAGGGCTTTCTGATAGTGTCCTGAGCTCTCACAACTTGGAATGTCCTGCAATATCTAACATGTAAGCACGTCAAATCATTTTCTAGACAGAATCTGCATCTCTTTTTCTGTTTCTCTCTGTTTCTCCCACTGTCTCTCTGTCTCTGTGTCTCTCTCACATTCTCTTTCAACATGGAGTTTGAAAAGCATGAAAAAGGAAGCTTATTAAATGAGAATTTAGAGGAGAAACTGACGGTAAGATGTGTGAGATTTATCACAGACTTATAATGCAATTGAGAGAGTCAAAAAGCAGCTGTCACAGACTGGAAAAGTTGTACTAACTAGCATGTGTTTCCATGGCTTTTTATTCTGGTCAACAGTCTTAAAATTAATGAGTTCATGGGTTTTGCTGAACACAGTGTAATAATATTATTAAGAAAATTATAATACTAGAATGTGGGCAAAATTGATTTTTGTTAAATGATGTGGTTTACCATTCTTTTAAAAACCAGAATCTATTTATTTTGAGCCCTTGTTGTGATTGTCTCAATACTGGAAGTTTATTTCATTAATTGGTATGAAGTTTAGCAAAGTCCAGTTTCTCTCAGAGATAGTAGGGATATGTGTCAAGAAAAATATGTAAGTATTATAGCCTATTTCAATGTTTTATCAAATAAGTTAATAAACTTCTAGTGTAAAGGTAAAGATTCTGAAAGTTTTTTTGTTAGGAACATTGTAAAAGTAAGTTTATCTTGATGCTAAGAAATGACATGTCAATGAACAGGCATGTTCACCTATATTTGCTCAAACATAAAATACACTATAAACTTGAGTAGTAAAATGTGCTGTTTATCGTTCACCTGATGGGCACAGGAGAGTAATTATCCTTGTAAATTTACTGTGGCTACAGAGTTAACGTTAGAACAAGGGATGGCTAATTTAAGAACAGTACAAGTAACAAAAAGTAAAACTATGTTGACTTTAAGACCGTGACTTCTTAAAATCACGAGAATGCATTGTCTTGGATGTTTGAAAAAGACATTTATGTGCTCTTAATGATGTTAAAACTTGAAAGAGGAAGAAATAAACCATAGTGTTGAAAATTCTTGAAGTGTATTAGAATTTCAAAGTCTTAAAGAACTATATTGAATAAAATATAACTTAACGGATTCAGATCATCATATTAAATATTAGCTGTGGATCTCTGTTCTACATGGTTGTCTAAACAAGTAATGGCCACAGCCTCTTTGGGCTTTTTGACTATTTTGAAAAGCTATGTATTATTATGAACTAACTAGGGGTTTTGAGTGAAAAACTTCTGGGTGACAGTTCTTTCTTACTCCATAACTTCAAATTGTAGGACTCTGGGATTTTGCTGAAGCTTCCGAGTCTCTGTTAACTCACTAGTAAGATGGAGAGAAGTAATATTAATTTAAAGGGTGTTGTGAAGTTTAAAAACTATAATGTATCTGGATTCCCTGAGCTGAACCTGTTATTTTCAAACTGTTTTAGGCTTGACTTAATTAGAAAGCACATACTCCAAAGTTTATTAATATAGAAAGAGAAATCTGAAATGCGATTCAAAGGAAAAGGAAAACTCAGATATGCTCACCATAAAGGCTTAGTGGCTGTAAAACCATTATGGAACCAGAAAGAGAGTAAATAAACACATGGGCAAAGAATTGCTATGAATTAGTGTGAAATTTGATCCAGAGCTTTTCTGCAATCTTTTATGGGAAGTTTTGCAATATGGTGGATATGGGGCAAGTGAACAAAAGTGAAAATGGTCTTATTTCACATTTTGCTTTCTGGAGGGTCAGACATTTTGGATTCAGGACTCTATCTTGAGTGCAGTTATAAATCTAGAAGTGAGCAAAAACCTCTCCTTTTTTGGAGAGGAAGCAGCTATCACAAAATTTATGAATATTCCTCTGGAGGAGAGATCTGAGGCTAGCCTCTGATTAAGTTCAAAAAGAGTGGAGCGAAATACGGGACATGTCAGAAGGCATGGGAACATCTAATCTGTACTGAAAGGAGAAGAGATGGTCCTCAGGGAAAGGGAAACGTGAAGTTTCATAATGTGGATGATTGCATCTTCAAGTACATAGAGCTACGTCTGTAACTCAGATGATTTTCAGATAATGGAATTCTGTTGCCATTGTTATCAAGAAAAGGTTAACTTATATATAATCAGTATCTCTAAGAGAGCCGGAAAATATATATAACATATCTTTGAAAGTTTACTGTAGAAATTACTTTGGTTAACACATTGTTTATGTGGATGAACATCTAAAAACTTCAACTTGTAGTTAATCCTAATGTAAAATAGTATGACTGGCTAGGTTAGAGCATAGTTAAAATGTATTTTTGATGGGTGCCTGGGTGGCTCAGTCAGTTGGGCATCTGACCCTTGATTTCAGCTCAGGTGATGATCTCACAGTTTGTGAGTTTGAGTCCGGTGTCGGGTTCTGTGCTGATGGTGTGGATCCTGCTTGGGATTCAATCTCTCTTCTTTTTCCTCTGCCCACTCTCTAAATAAATACATAAATAAATAAATGAATGTTTTTGTAGAGTTCACTAGGTTCTGAAAAATATTAAATTTATTGTAAACAGTAAGGTTGTAAAAATATGGTTTTAAAAGGAGAAAATATTTTTCTATTAAAATATTTAACTATCTACCCATTAAAATACTGCTGAATTAGAAAATGTGTCTTTTTTTTAAAATGAAAGGTGCACCTCTCATGAAGATCTGTATTATGAACAATGTTAAGGAATATATGATACAATTAAGACATTTACATGATTGGCTTTATTTGAAAAAAATTTTCAAGGTGAGATCTATAGCAAATAAGAAAAATCAACAGTCTTACAGTTTTTAAAAATTCATCAGTTTATTCTACTGAAGAAGCTAGACAAAAATAAAATAGGATTCTTTACTACATATCTAATATAGATCTCACCTTATGGGGGGTCAGAATTGCTACCTTTAGCTATTGATTTTTTTTTTTTTTTTGCTCTGAATTTGTTGCTCTTTGGTGATTAAAAGTAAAGATTCCTGGGAGCTTGACAAGTAAAGGTACATCTACAAATAATTAGATAAGAAATATTATACTCAAATCCTTCAAAATGTCCTTAGTCTACCAACCCAATCTAAAATTTTCACAAATTGGTTGATATTATCCCAATTTTTTAAATAACTTTTTTAATGTTTATTGATTTTTGAGAGAGACAGAGAGAGAGAGAGACAGAGAGCATGAGTGGGGGGGGGGAGGGGCAGAGAGAGAGGGAGACACAGAATCCAAAACAGTCTCCAGGCTCTGAGCTAGCTGTCAGCTCAGAGCCATGACATGGGGCTTGAACCCATGAACTGTGAAATCATGACCTGAGAGGAAGTCAGTTGTTTAACCAACTGAGCCACCCAGGTGCCCCTGATATTATCCCAATTTTTTTAAACATGTAAAAGAAAAATCAGTTAGCATGGACTTAAGAGGACATTTCCATCCCTTGAAAAACCAACAACATGTTTAGCTGTTCTGGATATTTTAGTCATCTCTGAATTTGCAAAATCCGATTATACTAAAGGTAGTTTTTGTGGGGGTGCAGGGAGGGACGGGACTATTTTGTAACAATACAGTTTTGTTTGCTTGGTTCCACAATAATTGGTGTTAGAGCTGAATGGATCTTTTGTTTCTCCTGATGAGACTTGAGTAACTATTGTATCATGTTTTCCCCAAAGTACATTCCTTAAAATTTTGATTTTCCAAACTTCTCCATAAAAAAGTTTCTAAATCTATGGTCAGGAATATTCATGAAACACAATACAGAATGAACTACACAGTCTATTTCCTTTTGGAGACTCCTTTTGTATTTTAACACACTGAAGGCCATGAGACACCCTGGAGGTTAATGTAGTATTCTTAAACTCCCTACCAGTGTAATGCATTTTAATGTGTGTATAAAATGACAGTATTTTAACTAGCATTCTCTGGAACACAGTTTAGGAAGTGGTGTGTCAGTATATTAAGTGTCTGATTTTATTTATGAGTTTCATTTTCAGAATGATACACAGAATAATAAATTTAAGCTGGGTATCATTTATATCTAGAACATGAGGTTCTGGAATAGTATTTAAAGTAAATACATTTCTATTTGGTACATTTTAATAAATAAGTAAAATTAAGGCAGGACATCCTGACTATTTCCCCAAATCTTTTTCTTTTAGATTATTAAATGCATCAACAAAGAATTTCACTTGAACTAAAATTTCTTAATGAAAAGTGACAATGCATGTATTAACATAGTAAAAATAGTCATGTACTTCAGGGTATTCTGAAACAATAATGGCTTCTTTCTCTAAGAGATGATAAGAACAAACAGACTATGCAGAAATCTAATAACTTTTATCACATAAGTATAATATGTCTCAAGAGACAATTGTATCCTTCCAAGTAATAAATATTCAATAAATATCACAAAAACAATGATAAGGAGTAGGTTAAGTCATTTGATTCATTTTATATTCAAACTTGGTAGAAGCAAATTAACATAGTAGTCAACCTCTGAATGTCATAAATATTGCTATTGTGTGGAAAAGAAATTATGGAGATTGAGAAAATATTTCATCTGACAGATTTTTTAATAGGATGTATCTAGTTATAAAGAGATGAAACTTTAAATTTTTAATAATTGAAATTTTAGTTTTTATATTAAAATTTTTTCAACTTATTTTGAAATTTGAAGTGAAAAGTTTATCCAATAATTTTTAAATTTACCTATGATCTCACAAAAACCATTATTTTCGGTTTCAGAAAAAAAGAGATCATGCCACTTCTTTTTGATACAATGAAAGAGAAAAGAAATTGAAAAAAAAAAGAACCACAGAAAACTATGTGTTTTAACATTGTGTGATAATTCAGTGAAGTACACTTTTAAAGTAAGGTTCAATTAGTTATTTAAAGCTTCATTAGCCCAAATAACATTAATTATTTTCTATGAAGAAATTTGTTGGCAAACAAAAAACATGGGACTAGCACTTTGGCTATAGTTCCCAATGTTATTATCTGATGACAAGAGTGGCTTTGTTGGGGACCATCTTCATTGATGCAATCTCATATCTATTAGGTAGAAATGTCCACAGCAAAAGTAGAATGAGCCTTTCAAATCAATGGACATTTCTGAATGCCTATTTTCAGCAAGACAGGGTCCTATGAGCTCTAGTGGGCATGAGACAGTCTTGACCACCAAAGAGATTATTCTATTTTATTATTTTTTAGTAGGTTATGAAGTAATAATGGTAGGTTTTAGTAGCTTGGAAATATTCAAAGTGTAGAAAACATAAACATCCCAATACTTTTTCTCACATAGGCTTGAGACAACAAGTCTGTAATTACTCATCAGACTGCCTTAACAGTGGAGCTATTGTAAAGCATTGTATATAGTAACATATTTTATTCTGTCATAATATTGACTGTTAGAGGTCACTCAAAGGACATGGCCTCTGGTTGACTCACGAGCTGGACCCCAGCAATTGGAGGCTCCTCCCCCTCCTGCCATTCCCTTCCTTGGAATATACATTCTGCTTAGCATTCCCACATGGGAGCTGTTTTAAGGACTTAGTGCTGAGAGAATAAGATATTGTTGTGACCATCTGGATGATTGTGTCCGAACCCAGTTAAGGCCTCTATACAAACTTTTACGATTATGGCGGTTGGCTGTGGGGATCTACTCATTTTGTGATGTCTAAGACAAGTTCACAAGTAAGCTCCTTGCTTATTAAGCTTGCCACCTAGATTTCTGGACCAGTTTTCCTATTTGGTCTCTCCTAGCCCTCTGTGTGTGGGGACCAATTTCAAATTTCACCTGGGAAGCTCCCAAGATTTTGAATCAACACCATACATCTATTTATTTTTCTAATTGTGTATAACTAGAGTCATTGGTAACAGATACTCAGTAGGTGCTGACATACTTGAAAAAAAAAGTTTAGATTGTGGGTGTTTCTGATGTGTTATCCAGAGTTGATTTTCATTATAGCTTGAATGTTGACTTTGATCCATATGTAATTCCTGACAAGATATCATATAAAAAATAAGTGGTAAATTTAGGTTCATAATTCTCTGGTGGATGGGTCCTGGATCTATGTATTTTTATCATAATGGATTGTCCTGGACCCTTTTACTCTAATTTTGGTAGTGACCAAAAGGAAGGAAAGGTGAAAACAAACAAGTGAACAGCATCATCTCCTTTTCTTTGGCATTTGATTATTTATTTTAGAAAACTCTTTCCATTTCTCTGCCATTTTTAATGGTTGACCAACGACTCTGGCTATGTTCTGGATTTTACTGATAAAGTTGCTTTGGGTGACCATTTTGTTGGAGGGATCATTTTGATGGTAGAGGATGTAACTTAATTTGTCCCTAAACCATAACTCGTCTATGATGCTGGCTTATGTTTTTGTGTGTATGTGACACCGTCATGGAAAATGGTAGGCATCTGGGCATATTTAAGAATGCTGCTGGCCTCCTTAACATGTTTGTGGTGCCTACAGTACATTCTGTGTCTCTTTCTGTTTGGCACCTCTCCCAGGATGGCCCATTCATCACAAGTATATTTTGCATTGATTAATCCCTTTTCTCCAGAGAAAGCCAGAGTTCTGTAATAAGCTGACATCCAAAATACTCTGTGGAAATAATTATTTAAAAAAAAGAGAGAGAGAAAACAGATGGGCAGTAATAAATAACATTTTCTAGTAAGTGTCTCAGTGAGTATTCTTCAACCGGGAGGCAAATTCAGGGAATTCAGAACTAGGAATCTCTGATTTTCCGAAGTCAGTGTCACTTCTGAATTTTTAGTAAGATTAATTTATTTCCCTTTCTTAATGAGATAAGAACTCCCTGAGAAGTCAGTGAAGGGCTTGTAGGATTGATCAGTCAGCACAACGTATTTAGGGTTCACAGGTTAAGACAATGTTCTCCAAAGAACTGAGACATCCCTCCAGCATTTCAAGGGATAAGAAGTTTCTGATTTACCCCAGGTGAAGTGTAATTGCAAAGAATAACCATGAAATCTAATCATTTGGCAGATCAAAGTAAAAACCTAAATAATTGCTCTTAAGTCTCATTTGCATAAGAATTAATTCCACCCTAACTTCTCTCTGGCCTCCTTTTCAGAAAGCCAGTAACAAAATTTTAAAAATACTTGAAAACTCTGTAGCTTGGAATAAATAGATAAATAAAAAAGGAGGGAGGAGACAAGATGCTGTGGGCCATTAGGATCGATAGGAAATTACTAAGCAATGGGAATTGGAGTCTTAATGGGTATAATTGCAGAAAGAGGTAAGATTGGCAAAATGATGAGTTAGGGTAGGTGAGTGCATGCATGTGTTCTGAGTACCATCTCAAAATTTATGAAAACTGAAACACCTGTGCCTGTGCGTGCTTGCGTGTGTGCGTGCATGCGTGCGTGTGCGTGTGTGTACTTCTGACTCCAAAGAAGAGGTCTTTTCTCTTTAAGTGCCATCTAGTGTGGTAAAAAGTGTGTTGTATCTGAGTCTAGGAGACCGTTATTCGTGTTAAAGTTATGTTTGTGTGACTTTAGACCAGTCACATAACATTTGGTTACCTTCTCTACAGACTGAGTGTTTGGGTTGGATTTGCAGATTGCTATACTCTCTAGAATTTTATAAGTCTGTAGAAAGTATCCTTTGACTGTGTGGTTATTAAATCCTTTACATACCAAACAATGCCTCTTTATACAAACACTAGATGCCTTGAAAAATATGTTTTTATGTCCTCCCTGTCCAAATGTAAAGTTGAAGCTTTGTTATTAGTTTATTAGACTGTGGTATAAAAAATTTACAGTTCAGTACTCATGAGTAGAATTGCACAGATTTTTTATGTTTTTACTGAGAAGCCACAAAGATTTGAGAATGGGATCATAGTAAACATTATGGAATAGATAAAGTAGCATATAAATAGCTTAATATTAATATCAAAATATTGTCAAAATAAAACATTGTATGTTCTCATAATACTACATAAAATAAAATAGATGCCATGTTTTCATCAGGAACAAAATTTTAGAATACATAAGGTCTGCGTTTTAAATGATATTTCTAAGATGGGTTTCTTTAGCTCTTACTCATTCCCTTTTGTAGTTCTTACCACTTTCGGCAATGTGCCTGACACAGATATCTTGGTCCCTGTGCAATTCTAATTTTAGTCCCTCTGCACCGCTGAACGTTGAGGGAAAAAGTAGACTGCACCGAATGGCAAAGTCCTCACCACCATTTCCATTTTTATTTTTCCTTTAAGAAAAATGAGGGCTGTGTCTGTTAGCACCCAGGGACGGGAGGGGAAAGCAAAGTGAAACTGATAAGGATCCAGATTTCTACTTTATGGTTCAAATGAAGTTCTTGAAGCCATCCAGTCCTTTGAAAACCACTGCTAATTAAAGCAGTGGCTGCTGATAATGTAAGTCTGAGATGCACTGTTTGAATGGATCTTTTGATACAGCTCTGTGTGTTGGTGAATAACAGAAGGGAGATGGATTGCAGGCTTTAAGCAAACTGTGCTTTCACACTGACATTTATAACACACTGTACGTGCGGCGAAATATTTTCTAGGTTCTTATTGTGGGAATTACAATTACTTACATATCTAGTTGTTCTGTCCCAACTATGGCTCCCCTCAGGGAATGACAAATAGAATGCTGTATTAGTAATGTAATTACATTACAGAGTCATGGGTTTTATTTTGCTACATGATCTTCATAAAAATAAGAAGGTGATTTTTTTTTTTTTAACGGTGAGAGGGTATCTGTGGTTTAATTGCCAGTTTTCTCCTTTATTAACAACCTAAAATTTTCTCAAGGGTACTTTCCTCAATGCTCTTCTCAGCTAATGGGCGTTTCCTTGTGTATGTAGCTTCTGGGGAAGATGTCACCCCCAGTTTGTTCTTCAAAATAGGTCTCCTGCTCTCATGGATGTCAGAATGCAGCAATTCAGAGACCACCTCATGCTTTTAAATACTAACTTGATGACATTCATTTCAGGAGGAGATGAGAGAGCCCCTAAGATTGCTTTCCTAAACCCGTAATAATTTCTCTGGGATATCATGTCGTAGTGGGAGACTGAAGGAGGAAATGTCAGCATGAATTAATAAGCTTATCACACAGAGTGGGGAGTTCTTTTAGAATGTGTGAAGGAAACATGGGAAATAAAATAGTTTTATTCCAATTTTTTTTTTCCAGTTGAGCTCAGCTTTCAATCTGGAAATTCCTGCATGTTTTATCTGCTTTTGCTTATCTATCCATCCATCCATCCATCCTGGGGGTCCTCTGCTTGCAGCTTGCTGACCTCTAGGTGGCTGGGACTCCTTTACATGGGGTATGAAAGGAGAAGAGGGAGTTGGTCTTAGAGATTTGCAATGAATTCTCTTCTTTGCAATCCTATTAAAGTCATGACCCTGGTGGAATGTGCCTGCCTTGAGTCTGGTGCATCCTCCAGGGTTTGGAAAGATATTTATTAGGGTTACTTCCTGACTGTAGCTCTGCTTCATAGCATAGCTATACAGCTTCATCTCCTTTTCATCTTCCAGAAATTTACGAGGTACTTTTTCATGCTGACTGTTCTCCATTCCAAGTCTTTTATTGTTGTGGGTTTATTCTTTTAAATTCCTTTTATTTCAATGGGTCAAGAAAAGAATGTGAAAGAAACTCACATATTCCATCAGCCATCTTGAACCAGAGGCCCCTAGATTTATTTTTAAGGCTCATCCTCAATGCTTTGTGTCTTCAGTAGGAGGTGAATGTTGTGGAATACCTTTATTCTTCTTCATTGAGAAATAAATGACATTATGTGGAACTATTGACCATAGGCTATGTTAAATGGCATGCCAAATAATATTCTGAACCTATAACTAAAAATGTTTTATGTCATTTTCAAAAGTTCGAATGTTGAAAATTAAGAAATTTCTAGTTTTTACTCTTTTTTTTGTGCTATATTTTGGTGGTTAAACGCAAAGACTCTGGGGTAAAAATTCATACCTGGGCTCTCGTGTGTTCCACCTATGTGAGGTACAGTTGCCTCATCTGTGAAATGGGATGTAACTTACCTCCTGAGGCCATTATAGAGACTGAAAATGAGGAAATATGTGGAAAGGAAATATGCTATGCATAATAAGCACTCAGAAACCAATAGTCATTGGAGATAGAATTACAATGGGGTCCAACTTATCCCTTGTGTCTGGAAAAACCTAGGGTATGAGTTAGTTTTCTTAAGACAGACCATGTGTGATTTCAAATTCATTCTTTAGACAGACCATGTGTGATTTCAAATTCCTTCTTAGGCTAGAGGCCATGTTTACTTTCTCACGAGGAAGGGTGTTATCATCCAGATTTTAAGTCTTTTTTTTTTAAGTTTATTTATTTTGAGCTAGAGATAGACAGCAAGTGTTGGAAGGGCAAAGAGAGAGAGGGAGACAGAATCCCAAGTAGGCTCCACGCTGTCAGTGCAGAGCCTGGTGCAGGTCTTGAACTCATGAACTGTGAAATCATGACCTGAGCTTCATGAAATCATGAAGTCAAGAGTCAGGTGCTTACCCACCTGCACCACTGAGGTGCCTCAGACTTTAAGTTTTAATTTTATGTCTGTCCTATTAATACTGACAAAGATTAAAAAATACATGGTACCCATTCTGGAAGACATTATGGCCCAGTCTCCATGGGGAATAATTATGTTATATGAATGTAAGTACTATATAAATGTAGGAATAAATGGCTACATTGTGAGGTGCAAATAATTAGGATCAAACCTAATATGTGGCTCATATAATTAATAAAAGTTACACCAGTAACTGCCAGACTTACCAAGTCAGGATATTTGCAAAAGGGAGAGAATATAGGTAAGTAGAAGGAGAGTTAAGGAAGGCATCCTGGTGCCTGTATGTGTGTAAAATGTTCAAATTTAGAACATAAATATAGTTGACAGCCCTTTCTGATTCAAAACAGTTTTAAATCCAGAAACTATTTCATTCAGGATATCATAGTTTATGTCTCTTACTTTCATCTGGCATTTTTTCTTCCCTGTATGTAAGATATTTTCCCAGAAAAGCAACACTTCTGACAGTTAATTAATTTTTTATTTAAGGACTTTTGTATACAATATACAGTTTCATATACTACAAGCAACGCTGTAAATTGGTACCACTTTTCTGGAGCATGATACGGAGGTATTAAATAGTTATATACACACTGGCCAGATAATTTTACTCTAGGAATCTGTTTGAAGTGAAGAAATATACAAATATTTAGTCATAATGATGTTTATTACAACATTATTTACAAAAGTAAAAATACTGGGCACAGTAGGGCAATTAGTTGCTAATCTATTATAGAATACAAGGAAATTTAAGGGTAGTAGTATAATGGAATATATATCACTTTCTTCCTACAAGGATACAGATGTCTTGAACGATTCTTTTATGGACCGCCATGTTGGCAGACCCACCAACATGCAATCAGTGAATATATTTGTGCAGCACGTCTCTTAGAGCTAAAGCATAGAATCTTAATAATCCAAATAAAGGCTATAATACCATGGGTTGAATTGTATTTTTGGGTTTTACTGAAATTTCAGATAGCTCAGTGATTTTTTTCTTCATAATAATCTCACATATTTATGACTCTGCTGAATTGATGAGATTGTATCAGAGAAGAATTCAAGGTAAGTCATATTTGGTGCTCTGTTCTTCCTTTGAGAACAGATTTATAGAAACCTTGAGTACTTTCATCCTTTTGCTTTAACAGAATTGGCAACCAGCAGATTGTAAACTTCTCTAGGTCAGGAGCTTTATTTTCCTGTTACTTAGAGCGGTGTCTGATACATGGGAAGTGATGCCCGTGGATGAACTGCATTGGCGTGATTTTGACATGTCTCTGTGTGTGCATCTATCATATGCACTTTATGTGATTTGATAAGTGACAGGGATCCCAAACTGATCAAGCAAGTCAATCACTTTTTTAAAAAATGTTTATTTATTTATTTAATTTGGAGAGAGAGTGAACGTGTACACTGGAGGCAGGGAGGGGCAGAGAGAGAGGGAGAGTGAAAATCCCAAGCAAGCTCCATGCTGTAGTGCAGAGCCCATCATGGGGCTTGATCCTATGAACTATGAGATCATTACCTGAGCTGAAATCAAGAGTCAGACACTTAACCGACTGAGCCACCCAGGTGCCTCCACATCAGTCACTTCAAATGGACTTTAAACTCAACCTTATCAGTTTTGCTTGTGAGTGAAAATGGAAAGTATTGTCTTCTATGAAATCTCTGTCCAACAGGAGTAACATTAAATCCCAGGATGCTGGGTGCTCACAGTTTTTGCAGAGACATCAGCACCCTCCCCTCAGAGTCCCAGACCTTGGTGTGGCTGTAGGCATCCATGACATTGGCAGCAGAATTGAAGATTTTGCCATTGGCAATAACATTGCCACAGCATGACAGCCAGAATGTGACAGGAGGAAAATGGCAGACTCCATATGTGAGCCAAAGCACTAGTTCATGGAGCAATGACAGAGGTTGTGGAACTTTCCCAGGGTGGGTAGAAGTCCAGCCATAGGGATACTATTTGAACACCATTCGTAATGATGAATTTGACCTCATTTTAGCCCCCCAAACAGATTATATTACCAATTTCCTTGTGAAAATTAAGTACCACCAAAAAATGGTTTTAAATATTAAGTATTTTCACATACCTTGAAATTCTTTACCACTGGCAGTTAGGATTAACGAGATACTTAGAAAATTGATAGAATCTCCATTTTCCTTTGAGGATTTTCCCATTTGTTTATGAGGAGCTTATACTTTGCTTAGACTCTTTTTCTTATCCTACCAAATTCCAGTGCTGGAGATAGATTCTCCTCAGTCATACTCTGCAATGACAACTGTAGAGTATGGAGTATAGAGTGCTTCCAGATAGGTGGGATTTTTGTGGATTTGGTTTTGGTTTGTTTATAGAATACTTGAGATGTAAAGGGGATTATTTTTTGGTTCCCCATGTATTCAAATTCCTCAGGTACAATTTTAGGTTGATATTGAATAATAATTGTAGGAAGAAATGACCTTATTGTCATTTTAAGGCACTAAATGTGCGGACATTTTTTCTCATTACTCTGTTTTTTGTTGATGTTTTACCATTAATAATGAGACAGCTATTGGTGTTTTAATCTAGTAGTCTCATTTATGTTAAGACCTTATTCGTACAAAGCATTTTAAGTTGAATTTTTAATGTGACACCAAGCTTGAAAACCAAATATCTATTGACCAATAGTTTAAGATAAATGGAACAATTTGGCCCAGGTGATGATTTTGATAATAGCTGGAACATGTTTCATATTCCAAGAAGTAGACAGAGCACTTAGGTTGCAATCATCACTGCAATTCTAGAAGGTAAATGATATTGTTTCCATTTCACAGATGAAATAACTAAGCCTAAGTCAGTTGTCCAGGACACATAGCAAGCCAGTGGAGGAGTTTCAGCTCAGGCTAATCTGCTCTGGAACCTGCTCCTCTAACCACACCTATCCCTCTCTCATTGACAGATCCAGAACCTCAGCTCCCCCCGTGGGGTGATTTCCTGTTCTCCTCAGAGCAAACAAACACATACTTGGGGTTTATTCCAATGTACAACCATAAAATAATCAAAACTGATATTCACCTTAAGGGAATTTTTAAGTTCTTTGTTCTTAAAAGACTAGATTAATGCTTAGCCATTGTGGAATGGGGTAGGATGTTACTACAATGACTCTAAGTAAGTAATAGTACTTGAGTAGTCTCCTTCTAAATTCACTTAACATCTGTTAAAACAATTTCCCTTTAAATAGAGAAATACATTTTTATAACAGTGAATTTTCACTAGAAATAGGTAAGTGATAACTTTTACATTATGTAAGGAGTGTGTTTTCAAAATCTTGATTACTATTTTGGGATGTACCTTCTCAGTCAACTATATTGTTTGGTCTTAGACACTAAAGATTCTGATTCCAATTCCAGTGAAAGTAGGGTGTCAAGCAATTCTTAGACACCAGATGGGTGTTCTACAACCCATCTGCCTAAAAATCTGAGGTTCCTACAACCTCCTCTTTGGGTTCAATTAATTTGCTAGAGTGGCTCAGAGAACCTAAGAAACCCATTTACTTGCTAGATTACCAGTTAATTACAAAGGAAATTAAGGATTATGAATCAACAGCCAGATGAAGAGCTGCATAGAACAAGGTGTGGGGGAAGGGCAAAGTGCTTTCTTGGCCTCTCCCAGACCATCACTTTCCTCATAGCTCCACTGGTTCATCAACCCTGAAACTCTCCAAACCTCATCCTTTTCGGTTTAATGGAGTCTTCATTATGTAGGCACAGTTGATTAAATCATTGACCATTGCCAATTGAGCCCAATCACCAGCCCCTCTTCCTTCCACTACCCCATTCCCAGGTCTTGGGGATGTGTTGGAAAGTACTAACCCTCTAATAATGAGGTTGGTTTTCTGGGCAACCAGTTATATCCGGCTTTCCAAAGTTACATCATTAACATGACAAAAGACACCCTGATTACTCTCATCACTTAGGAAATTCCAATGGTTTTAGAACTCAAAAAACAAGGCCAGAAGTGGGATAAAGACCAAATATATCTTACTTTAAATCACGATGTCACATTGTAAATCAAAAACAAGAGAAAGAGGTTATCTACTATTTCTTTTCAACTAAAGTAAAATTATTCCTTCATATTTCTATTAGTGTGTAAGCTCAGAGAATCATTTTGAGGTTTCTTTAAAACATGAAATCCCTGGCAATCTCTAATCTATTCTTCATCTCTACACAGATGAACCTTTAAACAATATGGGGGTTGGGGCGCCAATTCCCATGCAATGCAAAATCCACGTATAAGTTTTAACTCCCCCAAACCATAATTATTAATAGTCTGCTACTGATAAGAAGCTTACTGATAACATAAAGTTAACACATACTTTATATGTTACACGTATTATATATTGTAAGCTAGAGAAAGAAATATTGTTAAGAAAATCACAAGAAAATACATTTGTTGTCAGCACAGAGTCTGATGTGGGGCTTGAACCCATAATAAGATCATGACCTGAGCTGAAGTCAGTCACTTAACTGACTGAGCCACCCAGGCACCCCTAAATATATTTAATTATTAAAGCTGTACCTTTATTTTTATTTTTTAAATGTTTATCTATTTTTGAGAGAATGAGGGAGGGAGGGAGGGAGAGAGAGAGAGCAAAGGGAGCACAGGCCAGGAGAAGCAGAGAGAGAGTGGGAGAGAGGTACAGAATCCGAAGCTGACTCCAGGATCTGAGCTGTCCTCGCAGAGCTTGGCACAAGACTCAAATTCACGAGTAGTGAGATCATGACCTGAGCTGAAGTCAGATGCTCCACAAACTGAGCCACCCCGGCACCCCAAAGTTGTACCTTTAAAAGCATAGATCAGTATATAGTGAGCCATGTTATGGGGGCTCCCAAATTGAAGTTTATTAGAATGGACAATAGAGATAAGTATTGAACAAAGATAAAAAAAAAAAAAAGTGTAAAAAGGAACAGTTTGTTAATTTAAGAAATGCCAGTATCTCTCTCAAAATATTTGAGTTGGTTTAGCCCAGCATACTTAAGGACAAAGGAATTATATAGTGGTGAAAAACAATAGCCTGAATATTGTGCTGTGTACAATTCCTGGCTCCCACCACTCACCAGCTATGTAATCTTGGCCAGTCTATTCACTGCTCTCAATATCAGAGTTTTGGACTATAAAATGAAGATAGCAGTAGTGCCCAAATTAAGGGGTTATTGTGAGAAATGACACACGTAATAATTGTGATAATTTCTTTCCCTATAATTCCAACAAGTCACAAAAGTTTCAAAAGGAAAATTATTAGCCTAATTCACTTGGATTTGTAGAGCTATTACAAATAAACCCAAATATATTGACTTAACACAGTAAAAACTTATTTTCTTCTGACACAACAGCTCTGGGAGGTTCCAGGCCAACCCTGGATTGAGGGGTGAGGGAAGTGAGGCCTCAAATATGTTCTTCCCAGTAAGTACAGAGTAGAAATCTCAACTTTGTCAACTGGGGTATGAGGAATGGGGGAGGAGCACACACACATTCTTGAGGACTTGTGGACAATGCCAGGACTTTAAAAAATGTTCATTTAACACAATAGAAAACTAGTTGCCAAGGAGTGAGGGAAGGGAGACAGCTGAAATAGGAGAGGTTGGTTAATAGCAGGGATACAACCTTTTAGTTACAGTATGAATATGTTCTGGAGAGCTAATTTATAACACGCTGAATATAGTTAACACTATATTGGATGATTGAAATTTGCCAAAGGGGTAGGACTTAAATGTTCTCATTAAAAAACCAAAAAGGTAAATATGAGAAGTGATGGATGGGCTCATTAACTTGATGGGAGGATACCTTTCACGATATGTATGTATATTAAATTATAAACTTGTGTAGACTTTAAATACCATATAATTTTATTGGTCAATTTTACCACAAAATAGGAAAAAAACATGTTTCTCTAATAATACTTTGTGAGAGTCACATGGTCATGGGAAGTGCTTGTAATATTTATTGATCTTTGGTTGACACTTGAGACGATGAGTAATCCAAGGATTTGGGCAGTTAAAGGGGGTTTCTAAAAGTTTGCATTATTTTTTCCTACATTACGATCTGCTTTTGTTTTTATTTGATTGGTAATTCAGTGTGTACTCTGCAAAAGATGAGTGATAATATTCATGTTTCTATGCTGGGAGTATGTCATACAGCTGTGGTTCCACCAGCATTAAGCCCACATGTTTGGTGTCTGAAATCTTGCCAATCTTCCATGTCTTTCCTGGATTAACTCTATAGCCCAACATGATTAAGTGGGTTCATATTGAGGGTTTCTTAGGACATTTGTGAGCCACTAAAACTGAGTAGATGCTTTTATATGTGTGTGTGTGCGTGAGAGAAAGAGATTTATTGGTGCTTCTAAACAATAATATTGTTCTCTATCACGATTTTGAATAAAGATGATGTTGTAAAATGGAAATGTTTAACAAAAGGGGAAGGATAGTGTGTTAGTCCTTGGGAGGCTTTGCAGAAGTTTATCAGATTTGTTGAGAAAGCAAAGGTCAGCAGCCCGGGGATACATTTTGAAAGGGGAAAGATCATTCTGAAAAAGAGATTGATGGATATCATAGGGGAGAATTGTGGGTAATGGTCAAAATAAAGCTGCCAGTGTGGAGCACTTAAAATGTCACGATGTCATGTTGGATTCAGAGATGGAATCATGATTCTAGTGCCTTCCAGCTGTGGACCTGTCTTTGGCAACTTCTCTTTAGTGAATCTTTATTCTTTCTAAGTGTTGTTACTAATATTTGATAATATTTTTATGATTTAGTGTGATATTAAATAATTGAACCACCTACATTAATGCATATGGTATTTAGAAAATGCATGTTCATACCTCCCCTCACTCTTCGAATCCCTCAGGATTCTGCCAAGGATCAGATGTGGTCCTAACATGTGGCATTAGTACCCATAAAATGAGCCAGAATAAAGGAACATACTAGACTGTGGAATATGCCCTATCACAACTCATCAGTACACATTTGTTCTCTGATATAGCTCCAGTCTGAGTTAAGGTTGTTGCTTTCATAGTCAGGACTTCTCTTACCTATGGTCAGAAGAATTGAGGCTTCTTAAAAAGAACATGATCCTTCAAGTCAGGGAATGCATGCCTCCGGGGCACCTCATTCATTCATGATGCTTTCTAGAAGACTGAATATCAAAAATGGTCTGTGGATTGCTGCTTCTCTGTGACAAGGTTTTATATACTAGAGAAAATGAGAAGAATGAAAACAATACAATCTCTGTAAAATAATTTGTTTATTAAGTATATTTAGTGGATTATCCTTTTTTGAGATTGTGCTCTTCCTGACTTTTTGCTTTTTAAATTTTATTTATATTTATGAAATGATGATAAATCCTTTAAAAAAACAATCTACAAATTCCAAGCATCTGGAAAACCACTCTTTTTGACATTTTTGTCTCTGCTTTCCGCTGTCTTTAGAAACGTCTGCTGGATTTCTCTTATTGTCATTACCAAACTGTTAACTTCTTACCACATATCACATCCCATTTTCTTTTGTTTCTGTCAGAGCCCTCATTTTCTCATCTAACAAACAAATGGATCTTTGTCATATGCAAACACTAAAATTAAATTTTTTTCTATCTTATAATCTTGTCCCATGTGTAAGTAAGTAGTCACACTTATTTTTCACATCAGGAAATTAGATTTAACACTAACAAAGGTTTTGAGCACATATTATGTAGATAGGCACAGACTTTGGGATTTGTTATATGCATTGCCTCATTTTTACGTCATTATAGCCTTGCCTCAGTTCCCCTAAGAATCTGAAATTTCTTTTTCTCTTACAGAACTGGATGTGTTGTAAGTGGTAACTGAGAGATTGTAATATATTAGGTGATCAGAATTTTTTTTGAGGAATTCTAATTTAAATATATATGTATTTTTTTTTTTTTGAGAGGGAAAGTGCATGTGTGCACAAGTGCTAGAGTGACAGAAAGAGAGGGAGAAAGAGAATTCCAAGATGACTCTGTGCTATCAGTGTAGAGCCTAATGTGGGGCTCAACATCATGCACCACAAGATCATGACCTGAGCCAAATCAAGAGTCAGACACTTAATCACCTGAGCCAGCCAGGTGCCCCTGGAGGAATTCTTATTAATGCAGCTTCTGGTTAGAATTAAGATGTGTTTTATCAGAACTCAAAGAGAATCTCAAAAAGACCACAGTCTCATCATGTAAGTTAATAAAAGTAGAGTTACTTTTGGAAAATTTACCTCTGGTTGGAGTAGAAGATGCATAATCAAAAAATCTATAAAATCAATTTGAATAACTTTTAAAGATTGATATGTTTTGGACCTTTGAACAATAAAAATATCACTCATAAAGGATGTGAGCAAAATCGTATGAAATCTTTTGAAATTGATGTTTCTAGTAATTTTAGATCATGTTCTACAAAAAGTTTAAGTGGTTTATGTTTGACTTTCATCTTTGTTTCCTGGGTAATTTGTTAGAGAAAGTGGTACTGTGTGATGACATTTTATGAACTTTAAATCATTCTCCTCTGAAAATCATGCTGGGAGCTGCCATTTAAAAACAAACAAACACAAATAAAACAGCTCAAGAGGAATAAATATGTTGGATTTAAAATGAGTGAATGTTATTGAATTGTATTAATGGCCCAGACTGATCATAAAGCTAAAGCTTTACCTTTCTTTCCAAATGAAAAGTTTTCAGGCGTAGTATGAGCGGAGGCAATTGTGTCTCGCAGGTTTAAAGAGAAGAGGGGTGCCTGGGTGGCTCAGTTGGTTAAGTGTCCGATTTGGGCTTAGGTCATGATCACACGGTTTGTGGGTAAGAGCCCTGCATCGGGTTCTGTGCTGACAGCTCAGAGACTGGAACCTGTTTCAGATTCTGTGTCTCCCTCTCTCTTTTTTTTTTTTGTCAGCTTCTTGTTTTTCTATAATGGTGTCTTCTAAATCACTTATTCTCCTTTCTGCCTCTTCAGTCCGTGCATTGGAGGCCTCTAATTTATTATGGATCTCATTTATCGCATTTTTTAATTCTTCGTGCCTATTTTTATTTTCCATTCTGTCTGTAGCCATAGTTTCTTTGATGTCCCCTATGTTTTTTTCAAGCCCAGCTACTAATTTTACCATTATTATTCTAAAATCTTGTTCAGTGATGCTGCTAATATCTGTTTTAAGCAGTTCATTAGCTGTCATTTCTTCTTGGAGTTTCTTTGGAGGAGAGGTCTTTCGTTTCGTCATTTTAGTTAGCTTTCCGGCTCTTGTTGGTTTTAAAGACCTATTATTCTCTCTGTTTCTATGAGCACTGCTATATCCAAGAAGGCTCTTTGACTTTCCAGGGCCTACCCTTTCAGAGAGTGTTTTTTGAATGGTATCCCCTGGTCTCTCTTGTTGGGACCTTGGTTATTTTATTTTCCTATTCGTAGTGATATTTGGGACTCTCCACCTTGTGCACTCTAGCTTGTTTCTTGAGGTAGCCGTTAGAAGGCTCTCTCAGTGGATTCTGCGTCTTTTTTCTCCCAATCTCTCAGGTTTTGTAAGGTTTCCAATGTCTTCAGATCTTTTCTGTGTGATGTATGGGCGCGAGTGCAAGTACGGAGCTCCTTACTTCTCCGCCATCTTGCCCTCTCTCCCTGTGTCTCCCTCTCTCTCTGCCCCTCCTCTGCTAGTGCTCTGTCTCTTTCTGTCACAAAAATAAATAAATAAATAAATAAATAAATAAATAAATAAATAAATAAGAGAAGAAATGAATAGTAATAAGAACACAAGTTAGAAATTTTAATTTTGTCCTTCAATCTCTCAGTCTCTTTTGATTTTAGAGTTACTATGCTGCATATTACATCCTTAGATCTTACTAATCTTATAACTGGAAATTTGTAGCTTTTGACTGCTTTCGCTCATTTCCTCCAGCCCACACTCTCTACAATGAACTATAAAATGAAGTTGAAAAGAATAAAGGTAATGTAATATATATAGCACCAGTGCTGTGTCATAGTGAGTTATATGTTAACTGGTCAGCCATGATAAAATGCTAACTATCTTTAGACCCAAACTGAACAATAACTACAGACTTCTTCACTTTAAGATGGCTAGCATGTTTAAAAATAAGAAAATACTTGTTTTTGTGCCAGTACCATACTGTCTTGATGATGACAGCTTTGTAGTAGAGGCTAAAGTCTGGGATGGTAATACCTCCTGTTTTGGTTTTATTCCAATCACTTCTCGGCCTTTTGGCTAAGATCAAGTGTAAAAATTAGAAAATACCTGTTCAGCAGTAACCATGACAATGGAAACATAAGTTTGACCTGAAAGAGGACTTGACAGCACAGATACTTGTTAGCAAGTGACATTTGTGTGTCAATATCTATCGATATATCTATGTCTATATATTGGTATATTGATGTAGTATAGAATATAGTATGTTAAAAGTTAAACTGAGGCATGTTAAAAATATTAAGAGTTTGAGCAAAAATTGATTTGAATTTTGCAGTGCTAAGTTGGAAGTGGTTAGTGGTGTTTCACACACAGGAGCTGGAGAAAGACTTATAGCATGAGGCAGAAGGAAAGCAAGGGAATTATTTTATTGGTTAAACCTTAAGCAGTTGTCTTTATGGGAAAATCTCATTGGCTCTATGTGACTGATTGTCCTTAGCTTTTGATATCTTCACCTTGAAGCATGATAGGCTTAGGATTTGGTTTGCTTACATAGGCTACTAATGCACTGAGATCACTTCATTCTAGGCCTTCTTGTTAATTGATTGAACAAGTAAAATCATAGAGATTTAGATATTGTCTCTCATTATCACATCTGAACACTTACTGTGTATAAGGTTATTTACTTTCATCAATAACACGTTCATCTGTTTAAAAATATGTTTTGACTATCTACTGTGTATTATGCAATGTTCTAGGCCTTGAACAGATAGAGTGGAAGTGACCAACTAGGTCACAGCCTTTGTGGGACCAGGATTACAGAGGAGAGTGATGAGAGGGCTGGCAGTAATCCATTAAATAAATAAATAGACAAGGAAATTTTAAGTAACGATAATGGAAAAAGAAAATAAAAGAAGATGAAGGAATAGAGATTGTTAAAAGTGAGAGATTAGATGGTGGTTACTGAAGAATCTTCAGGAAAGCCTCTCAGATTCTGACACTTGAGAGGGAGAACACAAGGGAGAGCATTCCCCACTGAAAAACAAGTGCAAGGGGTTTTCAGCATTTTATTTTTATGTATTTCTCATTTTGCAAATGAGTCAAAAACTGTGCAAAGTAGACTTGTCCCAGCAGCATAGTGAGGAACCGGCATAGTATTTTCTTAAAGCCGTATTTGACTCAGAGCCTGTCCTTTCAGCTATTATGTTATACTGCTTAGTGGAGAGGGGCCACTGGTTAGAGCCCTACTTGATCTGGACAACCTTGAAAGCAACCAATCAGCCAACAAACCAACCTTAGTTCTCGTGACCAGAGGCCTGACCTGGGTTCCTACACAGGGAAGCCATATCTCCTCACCCAAATTCCAGACCTGAATTGTTCACACCCAAAGCCTCCAAAAGGAAGGAGAGGCCAGCTTTAAAAATATTCACTTGTTTGGGGAGCCTGGGTGGCTCAGTCAGTTACGCGTCCGACTTTGATTCAGGTCTTGATCTCCCAGTTCATGAATTTGAGTCCTGTGTCTGGCTCTGTGCTGACAGCTCAGAGCCTGGAGCCTGCTTTGAAATCTGTCTCCCTCTCTCTCTGCCCCTCCCCTAGTCACACTCTGTCTCTCAGAAAATAAATAAATGTTAATTTTTTAAAAAATTTAAAAAATATGCACTTGCTTCTCTTTCATATATCCAAATCCTATCAATCAAGAGCAATTACAGGGGTGCCTGGGTGGCTCAGTCAGTTAAGCGTCCAATTTTGGCTCAGGTCAGGATCTTGCTGTTGGTGGGTTCGAGCCTCCCATTGAGCTCTGTGCTGACAGCTCAGAGCCTGTAGCCTGTTTCAAATTCTGTGTCTCCCTCTCCCACTCGTGCTCTGTCTCTCTCTGTCTCAAAAATAAATAAACTATTAAAACTTTTTTTTAAAGAGCCATTACAGGGGCGCCTGGGTGGCTCAATCAGTAAGCGTCCGATTTCAGCTCAGGTCATGATCTCCCGGTTCGTGGGTTCAAGCACTGTGTTGGGCTCTGTGCTGACAGCTAGCTCAGAGCCTGGAGCCTGTTTCAGATTCTGTGTCTCCCTCTCTCTCTCTGACCCTCCCCTGCTCATGCTGTCTGTCTCTCTCAGAAATAAATAAAAAACATTAAAAAAAATAAAAAAAAAGAGCCATTACAAATCAAAGAGTAAAAATAAGTAAAATAAACACACATACACACACATACACACACACGCTAGAGAAATAAACAATAGAAAATGCCAATAAAGGTTCAGAAAGACGTTTATTCTCATGAATTATCAAAGAAGTACAAATTAAAACAAGGTACCATTTTAATGGTTTTTATTAGCAACCATGAAACAGACCAATACTGAGGCACTTGAGTGGCTCAGTCTGTTAAACATCTGACTCTTGATCTCTGCTTAGGTCACAGTCCTGCATTTTGTAGGATCAAGCCCCGCATTGGGCTCTGTGCTGATAATGTGGAGCCTGCTTGAGATTCTCTCTCTCCCCCCCCCCCCGCCTCCCTCTTTTTCTCTCTCTCTCAAAATAAATAAATGAATTTTTAAAAAAAGGGACCAATAGTATAGTATCCAGAGTTGGTGAAGGATCTATTACAATTTGAATGGAAGTACTTTATAGTCTAGTGAGACCACTTTCAGCAAAATATGACAGGCTCCTTGTTCATATGTATGGAGTTGAATAGTGCCTTGTGCTCCCAAAAGATAGGATGAACCAGAACCTGGGAATTTGACCTTATTTGAAATAAAGGTCTTTGTGGTTGTAATTAAGTTAATGAATTTCAGGTGAAATCATCCTGGATTAGGGTGGACTCTGAAGGACACTCTTCAGAGAAGAGTCCTAAGAGAAGACAAACAGGGGAGCAAGCCATCTGAAGATGGAGGCAGAGATTGGGGTCTGTTGCCACACATCAGAGTCCCCAGAGTCCAGACACAGTCTGGAGTCCCTGGTTGTTGGGAGAGGGAAGGCTTGCCCCCTAGAGCCTTCAGAGAGAGCGTGGCCCTCTCAACAGCTTCATTCTGGACTTCGGGCTTCTAGAAATGTGAGGGAGCATATACACCTATTGTTTTAAGACACCGAGTTAGCATTATGGCAGCCCTATGAAACTAATTCACAAAACATCTGAGCCTTTCATGTAACAACATTTGTAATGGCAAACACTGGAGGGGTGCCTGGGTGGCTCAGTCAGTTAAGCATCTGACTTCAGCTCAGGTCATGATCTCATTGTTCATGAGTTCAAGCCCCGCATTGGGTTCCATACTGACGGCTCAAAGCCTGGAGCCTGCTTCGGATTCTGTGTCTCCCTCTCTCTCTGACCCTCCCCTGCTCTCTCTCTCTCTCTCTCTCAGAAATAAATAAAACATTAAAAAAAATTAAAAAACAAAACTGGAAACCATCTAAATGCTTGTTATTAGATGGCAGGTTAACTGTAGGTCATCAAAAAAATATCTAGTTACACTGGTAACTAATCAATAATATATTGTTAAGAAAGATATGAATATAACAGAGTTTGTTAAACAAAACCGAAACATAGAGTTTGCATACATTTGACATAAAGTGACCCTGTATGTGAGGTGATTCCCCATTTTTCTGCTAGGGACACCATAAGGATTTGGGGGGCTAACTTGAATATGTAAATCTTTAGGGATATAGATGAAAAATTAAAAGCATATGCATATAGTATTAATTTAGGTAAACATGCATGTTTGACAGCACATACATAAGATAATATTAACCTAGACACAAGGTGCCTGGGTGGCTCTGTTGGTTAAGTGTCTGACTCTTGACTTCAGCTCAGGTTATGATTTCATGGTTCATGAGGTCGAGCCCTGCATTGGACTCTGGACTGACCGTGCAGAGCCTGCTTGGGATTCTCTGTCCTCCCCCCACCCCCCTGCTCAGGCTTTGTCTCTCTCTCAAAATAAATAAATAAACTTTAAAAAATAATATTAAACAAGACAGTTTTGTTTTTTCTACTCTTGCATTTCTTTTCTATTTTTATTTTGTTTTAAAAATTTAATTATTTTTTATTGAAGTATAATTAACATACAATGTTATATTAGTTTCAACTGTATTTTATTTTTGACATGTTAGGAAGCAGTGGTATACAGATTTTTGTGTGAATGTACACCCTTATTTCTCCAGGGTAAATAACTAGGAGAGGACTTTCTGGGTCAGAGAAGTATATATTTATCTTTATAAGAAATTGTCAAACTGTTTTCTCATAGTGGAAAAACCATTTGCCTTCTTATCAGTAAACTGTGAGAGTTCTGGTTGCTCTTTATCCTTACCTGCATTTGATACATTCAGAATTTTTTATTATAGTCATTCTAACAGGTGTGTGATGACATCTCATCATGGTTGTAACTTGCATGCCTAGTAGCTAATGATGTTGATGATCTTTTCATGTGCAGATTTGACATTTGTATATCATTGGTTAAGGGTCGCTTGCCATTGCCAAAGAATTTGGTCATCGATTAGTTTAAAGTAGTGTTTTACAAAGGCCCACTTTTGGCATTTTGAATGGTTCGCTCTTAGTTTTATAGGCTGTTCTATTCATTGCAGCTCATGTAGATTCCCTGGACTTGGGGCACAAAATGCTCAAAGCGCATGCTATTGTAATAACCAAAAAATGCTTTCACAATTCCACTAGCTAGCTCCACTAGCAAAATGACACCATCTTTGTGAAAACCATTAGTGTGGAAATTGGGATTTTTTTCACTGTTCCTGGAGTCAGATCAATTTTCTCCAATTCCCGTGGGTTTATGGGGGAAGAGTGGGCACCTTAACACTATCAGCATTCTTCTAGGGAAGAAAGGGTATGAATGCTGAGCAGACCAACATTGCCCGCTGCGATTTAACTCAACTTCTTTCTCAACATTCTCTGTGTCTGTGGTTTTTACTCACAGCCTTTCTGTGTAAAAACAACTGACAACAAACTCTCTGGATGACCCAAACATTGTCTAGACCAAGTTCTTCCCATTCCTCATTACCTAAGGCAGTGTGTGTGTGTGTGTGTGTGTGTGTGTGTGTGTGATTTTCTAGCTAGGAGAGGTATGAGAAGTGTTGACTAGCACCTGTCGTCTTTCTCCTCCTCCTCTTCTTCCTCCTTCCTTATTTCTTTTTCTTTGTCTTCTTCTTTGTCTTTCTTCTTTTTGCCTTCAATAAATACATTTACTTATTTATGGCAGCATTTTCACTTATTTCCCTAGTAACCAATTTTAGGATCCCAAATTATTCTTTTTAAAGTCATGACTCTTAATGACAACAGTAGGCAGAGAATTGAACGGCATAATAACTGAAGTTATCCTCAGAAAGTTGTAGTTAGGGATAAAATACAAAATTACATAGAAAAATTTAGAAAATGTCTGCAAATGATACTCTGTGATAAAAGCTAAATATGCCGGGGAAACAAAGAGCAGAGCAATTATAGACAAAGTGCAGGCGCAGCAGACCTAGAGTCACAGGCTCTGTCCTGATCAGGAGCAGCTTACTGAACCTCTCTCCTTCCATTTCCTTACTTATAAATTAGGAATGAATTTTCTTCTCCATAAACCTGACATGATAATTGCTAAGGCACCATGATAATATCTATATACAATATATAGAGACATATGAATATAGGTTAGATGTATGTACTGCATAAAGGTATATATGTATATAGGGATGTGTATGCATATATATATATAAGCCTATATATAAATTGGTAATGTATATCACAATGTCTTGAAAGCTGGAAAGGTAAAGATCTATCCATTATCAGCATCCTCTTCATCATAATTTTATTAGTCAGTGTTCTCCAGAGAAATAGAACCAATGGGAAGATATCTATCTATCATCTACTTATAATCTATCTAGTCTAGTCAATCTACCTATCTGTCTTCATAAGCACAGATGTATTACGGGGATTGGCTCACATGATGATGGATGCTGAGATAGGCCACAGTATGCCTGTTTACAGGTTGGAGGACCAGGAAAGCCAGTGGTAGAATTCAGTGTAAGTCTAAAGGCTGAAGAACTGGGAACTCTGATGTCTGAGGGCAGAGGAAGATAATTATCTTAGCTCAAGAAGAGGGAGAGACTTCTCCCTTCCTCTGTTTTTTTTGTTTGTTTGTTTGTTTTTGTCAGAGGATTGGATGATGCCTGAGGTGAGGTGGATTGGTGAGGGTGGATCTTCTTTCCTCAATCTACTGATTCATATGCTAGTTTCCTTCAGAAACAACCGCACAGACAAACCAAGAAGTAATGTTTTGCTAGCTACCTGGACATTCCTTAGTCCAGTTAAGCTTACATATAAAAGAACCATCACTATGATCCTCATCCTTATCAACCCTTAGTAATGGATGTTTAGCTGGCTTGGGAGGTAGGAAAAAAGATAATGAAGGGGAAAAGAGACATGAAATATAATAGGGAATAAAGTATCATCTGGAAAGATTTTGAGCCGGTTATGTATGTTTTTTATTAACTGTAGACAAAAGTCTCAAGACACAGAGATTTTCTACCAGTGTGCTCTGATATTTCTGCTGGCATATCACCTTACCACACCCTTTTCCCTACAATACTCCTAAATCTTCTTTAGACCCAGAGCTGCTTCCTTTGAGGTAGCCTCAGTCAGAAGAGTGGGAACATGTAGCCCCAAATGCTTTGTATTGTCCAAGCTGGACCTTTTTAGAAAATATCTTAGTTTTATCTTAAAAATGTACATTTTTCTATTTTACTACATGGCATGTTTGTATTAATTATAAAGTAAAAATCATGTTTTAAATTAATAAGAGTTTTTACCTACCTCCATTGGATTGGTTTAACTGTAGTGAATCAGAGAGATCAGTTTTGAAAAATTGAGTGAATTGAAGAAGTTCAGCATAGCATGTCAGGCCCAGTGCCTGTAGAATTTCTCTTCTTGGTGTTTGAGTTTATTTCAGATGTTTTTATTCTTGCTCACCCTCAACCCCCTCCAAGGTTAGCTGCTTTACTCAAAGCTCTAAGACTGTGGTGTTTTGTGCATAGCATATTCTCCAACCATCTCTATGTAAATCAAACTGAGCCACGAGGCCCAGCCAACTCAGAGCCAACACAGAGATAGGCTGGGTTCACTCTTAGTATTAGGGACTTGGATGCTAGTTTGGGATAAGCTACCATGTAGAAAGAAGTTAAGGAGTTATATGGGAGAGCAAACCTTGAGTAAGCAGTGGAAATCCAGTATTAACTATATTTTTTCAAGTTTATTTATTTTTGACAGAGAGAGAGCAAGCAAGCATGAGCAGGAGAGGGGCAGAGAGAGAGGGTAACACAGAATCAGAAGCAGGCTCCAGGCTCTGAGTTGTCAGCACAAAACCCAATGTGGGGCTCCAATCCATGAACTGTGAGATCATGACTTGAGCCGAAGTCAAGCCAAAGTCGGATGCTTAACCAACTCAGTGACCCAGATGCCCCCAGTTTTAACTAATTTAAGGGAAGGTCACATGACCAAAATGCTAAAGATAACATTATAGAAAATTTAGTCTGGAATATTGTGTGGAATGGACAAGAATAAAGAGAAACTGGAAGGAGGGAGCAAGGCAGAGCCTCACTTGGCCCAAAATTGTGACATCAAGGTGGACTGGAATGGAGTACTGGCTGTTGAATCAAGAAGATTCAGATCTCTGAGAAGTTATGTGTTTTGCTACTTTATCTTGAAGAGTTACCAAATCGATGATAACATTAGTGCTACTTTCTTCCTTTGCAAGTAGAATACAAACCAAATTTCTTGGAATTTTTAAAAAGAGCACTTACATTATCATTATGTTGCTAGTACAGATTTAGCTATTGACAGCAAACACAGTGACCAGTCTGGTCATTTTAAGTATTTAGTCCTTAAATTTGACAACGCGTCACTTACCTTGGTGGTTCCTTGTTCAAGGATTAAAAGCCACTGTCAATTTTAAATGCTAACACAATTCTTTAGGAGAGAATAAAAACAGAATGCCAAAAAACATCCTTCTATGCCTTGCCTTGAGTTGTCTGTAAACATGATGTGTGTTATTGGTGTGACGTGGAGTTGTATTTCTTTCCAATTAAGTGTGATCACTCTGGTCAAATGGGACACTACGCATCCCAGGATCTCTCAGTATTGTTTAAAGTATACACTTCAGGTTTTGTGTGTGTGTGTGTGTGTGTGTGTGTGTGTGTGTGTGTGTGTTTAAATGGCGATGTTTAGGAAGTATTTCAAGCCAGTAGCCCCTTGCTAGTTATTGTTCAAATACATAGGTCAAATGTATGATTGCTTTTGCCAACTAATTTTTGGGTGTTTGAAAGAAATCTTTTCCATTAGTGGTAAGCTTTTTTTTTTTTTTTTCCCAACATAACATTATTTCCAAAGGTGACCTTAAGGTTCATTCTAAAACCGTTAATTAATTTGTATTTCCATTATGAAAACTTTAGGGGGTAGTGAGCCAGTGAAATGAATGCCACATGTATTAGAAAGAAATAATCACAGTTGACCAATAGAAAGGACTTAGGAACCAAGAATTTCTATTTGAAAAACTCTCTTCAAAGTTTTTCTCTAGCACTGCTTAAGGTGCATAAGTTTTCTTCCAATCTGCAATGGGAAATCGTAGAATAAAATTTCCTGTTGAGGTTATATAACAGGAAATCGGTTATGGGATTATACACAAAATTTGACCTGCCGGAAATTCTGGATTTTTATTTTAAAATGTTATATTTATTTTAAACAGTTATTTTAAACTTGGCTTCAAATTGTTCAGTTATACTTTTTTATTAGAAATTCATGAGGCATGGTACCACAGTATCCATGACCAAATTCTGAGAACCTTAAATTTCTCAAGGAATATGTTCATGGCAAACATATAAATTTGATTTCCCAGTGAATCATCATGACCTATTTTTATTATGCGGGTAGAGTTGCCATGGATGTTGAGAGAATAATAGCATATTTGGCAGAGACCTCTAACTTTGCTTTTTTTTTTTTTTAAGGTCAGCTGTATTTGGTGGCAGGCTCTATCTAGGCAAGATTTCTAAGTGAGAAAGCTGGTATTTTTATTCTTTTTTGACCAGCCCAGTCATTGGTAGCTATGTTTCCCTTATTTCTAGTGTCTTTGGAAATTCATATCTTCTTTTTCCCAAGAGTCCAACAACATGCTTTTCACAAATGTTGGATAACCTAGTTTATATTAACTTTAAATGTTGACCAATAGGAGGCTATTCTCAAGGGACAGACATTACTTTTTTGGGAGGTGTGGCTATTAATTCTAACACAAAAACTCATTTTTTCCCCTTTACATTAAGTTGATAACTTTCACTATAGAAAAGTACAGTCAAACAAAAAGAAACATTCACACGATCTCATCTCACTTAAATGACCTCTGCTAACCATTATATATTCTTCCGGTAAAAAAATGGAATCATCTTATGTTCAAGGTTTAAACTATAGTTTTCTCTTAATTTGTGATATTTTCTATATTTTCAAACATGTTGATAAGCTATATTTAATATTTTCATGGTTTTGTATTACATGACTATATCCTATTATTTAAATAATCCACTATTATTTCATATTAAGATTTTGTCCATTATTTCACTATTATAAGTTGTCAAAATTAACATTCTTTTGCCTATTTTCTCAAATGATCATATGAGGGAACACCTTGGATGTGATACCTCATTGTGAGTGAGTCAGGGACAGAGAAATTTCTTTACCCATGAAATCATATCTGTTTGTTGCAGACGATAGCCTTTGTCCATTCTTGAAAACTAACTGAAATTGAGCTAATTTGGCATGCATTGAGGGAGAACAGGAATAACACATGTTTCGAAGTGCCTTATGTTAGATCGAAAACAAAAAAAAGTAAATTATCTGATCCATGTTCGGCCCAAATAACTATGATGTTTGGAAATAATGCAATAAAATGAGTTTATAGAATATGGAATTAGATGCAGAGTCATTCATATGAAAGTTACTCATGGCTGAAACATTCTTGCTTGTAGAGTATTGCTTTAAAGCTGTAATTCATGATGGGTAGCAAAGGTAGACAGTGGATGGTTCAGAAGCTTTTCTTGAGACAGGTGCTAGGGAACTGAGCAAAAGAGATGGTCCATCAATGGAAAGGAGAGGGTTCTTAAAAGGCAAGACCTGTGGGATTTGATACACCTTTGGCCACTAGGAGAGGATAGAGGAGGCACGATATGAGCCCGGAGACAAGAAGATGGCTGTCCTAGTCATTGAAGAAGAGCATATTGTGTGGATCTGAGACGATTTCTGCTTCAGGCAGTTAGTCTGAGCTTCTGCCAAATTAGCCATGTGAAGACATCCCAGCAGGCATTTGGAAATGCAAAACTGGAGGTAGGACAATAAGTGCATATGAGTAATAATTTTAACCCATAGAGGGAATAAGTACTTCCATAGAGAAGAATGCCTACGTTGGATGGCTAAAGTTAAAAAAGTATATGATGGCAGACAGCAGGGAGGAAATCAGAAAGGAGCCCAAGAACAGAGCCCTAGAAATTGGTGAGGATTAAAACTTACTGGCATATTGACTTGGTGTCACTGCTGAACTCCAACAAAGGCTTTCCAAGGGAATGTGGGTATAGAAAGAGAGAATAATGAGAAAATAATACCAACAACAAAAGGAAAATATAGCATGTGTTCAGAGTTTACTGTGGGACAGCTACTGTGCTAAGCATGTCAATTGTATTAGGTCATTTAATACTATCAGCAATAACTATGAAGAAGAGAATGTCATTGTCCTCCTTATAGAGAGGAAAACCAGTCGACAGAGAGAAGTATTTTTCCTAAGGTCACATATGCCACACATAGGATACAAACTCAGGACTGTGTTCCTAACTTCTCTAGTGACTGTATTGGTTAGCTATACAGCCTCCAAGGACTATATAATAGACAGCTGGTGAGAAAGTGGGGGCAGATGATTGGACTCCTTTTGCAGAAACTTAGCTCATTACTGAATAAAACCATGACAGTCCTGTAGGGAGAAGGAAGACGGTCATGTAAAAAAGAGGTACTTCCAGAGTTAGGCACTGAGAGAGGAGTCAATCCTAGTGAGAGTTCAAGATGGTGATATCTGTCAGTAGGCAACTGAAATACAATGGAAATAAAAGTGATGTTGACTGAAAAGGTTGGGTTCTAACTTGAGTTCAGGGTTCCGAAAAGGTTATATTATATATGTCCCCCTTTAGGACGTAGAAGAGACTGGCTTAAAGATGCCAAAATCATCAAGGATGGCAGGCATTGGTCCTGCAGCCAGAAGATGACAGATCTGTACCATATGTCATTGGCTGGGGACAGGTAGTGCTAGTGGTGAATGTAGATTTTGAGAAAACAGAGGGCTATAAGAGATGGCATTGATCGCAAATCAGGAATTGAGGGGTGCCTTGACATGCCCCCAATTTCCAGTAGGTGTTTATTCACGAAAGATGGTGATGGCAAAGTGAAAGAGCTACTGTGTTCCATCACTCTATCAGAGAGATGTTTAAGGGGAAAGGGGCCATGAGGGAACACAGGGAATATTTCAGTTATTGCAGAGGAGGTCAAAGGAATGATGAAGGCACAAGGTAAATATATGTTTCTGCTCAAGAGAAGAGAGTTCACACAGGGCACAGATGAAGATGCAGGCTCAGCCTCCCGTGGCATTGCTATGTGTCAAGTATAGGCTGGTATCAGTTCCCCCTTACCCATGGTTTCGCCTTCCACACTTGCAGTTAGCTATGGTCACCTGCAGGCTGGTAGCAGATGATCTTCATTCTGATGTATTTTCAGAAGGCTAATAGCAGCCTAATGCTGTGTCACAGTGTCTATGCCATTCAGGTCACTTCATTTCATCATGTAGGCCTTTTGTCATCTCACAACATCACAGGAAGAAGGGTGAGTAGGGCACAATAAGATATTTTGAGAGAGACCCCATTCACATGACTTTTATTACAATGTATCGTTATAATTGTTGCATTGTATTATCAATTCTAGTTAATCTCTTACTGTGCCTAATTTATAAATTAAACTTTCTCATCAGTATGTATGTGTAGGGGGGAAAACAGAGGGTCAGGTACTCACTGTAGTTTCAGGCACTCTGTGGGGGAATGGGGAGCTGCTGTATCTGTTAGTTATAGGAAAAGAGCAGGATGGAGGAGGAGTCCTGAATTATCTGAGTTTTAGATGGTATCTTTCCTCCTGCAATTTGCAGCCTGCTCTTCAAAAGCCAAGATTCAGTATTGAGAGCCACTCCTAGAGAGAGTAGGGACAGTGAAGAAGGCTGTCATGCTTGAAAAGGAAATGCTGATGTTATGCTGGGTTGTCTGGATAATTTTAGAGTTTCCTTGAAGATCCATGGAACAAAATTACAAAATTTGTTTAAAAAGAATTAGACATTAATGGCTTGAATATGAATAGACATAGTCCTAACATTGAATCAGGGTTCTCAACCTAGGCTATGGGTTGTAATCTTCTGGGGCTTTCAGAAAATACCTGGCAGCTGAGCGCCTGGGTGGTTCAGTTGGTTAAGGGTCCAAATCTTCATTTTGGTTCAGGTCATGCTTGCATGGCGTGTGAGTTCGAGCCCCGCATTGGGTTCTGCTCTAATAGTATGGAACCCCCTTTGGATTCTCTCTCTGCCCCTCCCCTGCTTTCTCTCTCAGTCTCTCTCTATCTCTCTCAAAATAAAGAAATAAACTTAAAAAAAAAAAGAGAGAGAATGCCTGGAGCCACCAAAGACCAATGGAAAGCTAATCGCTGTGTGTGGGGCTCTGGTATTTGGTGTTAGTATTGGTATTTTAACAATTTTCTTCAGGTGGTTCTAATGTACAGTGAAGACTGAAAGCATCTGTCTTCTAGAAAGAGCAGAGAACCAGGAGCATAACTGAACACACCTTTTGTAAATGTGAACCCTTGTGTGTGTGTGTGTGTGTGTGTGTGTTCACACTTCTGCTGGGTAAGAGGTCAAGTGTCAATAAGTCCTACTATCATTTGTTGGCTGGTATCATTGGTTTATAATTTTTATTTAATTTATTTTTTTATTTTTTCTAACGTTTATTTTTAAGAGAGAGACAGACAGACAGAGTACAAGTGGGGAGGGGCAGAGAGAGAGAGAAACAGAATCAGAAGCAGGATCCAGGCTCTGAGCTGTCAGCGCAGATCCCAATGAAGGGATCGAACCCACAAACCCCAAGATCATGACCTGAGCTGAAGTCAGACGCTTACCCAATTGAGCCACCCAGGCGCCTGATGGTATTTGTTTTTGCAGTCAGTATTACTCTACCCTTCATCTCCCACAAATATAAATGTTAGATGAAGGGAAGCAAATCAGGCAACACCCTATTTACTTACAGGGAGATGATAAAGCATGATTAAGATACTGGCTTAGCATGGAGAGAAGCTTCCTTACCCTATAACACAGGTTGTACAGTGCTCACCTGCATAGCACCACCTATCCCCAACACTACCTCTAGGCTGTTTTTAATATGTTATTCAGAATTGTATAAATTCAGCTCTCATGTCAGTTACACCTTTTATACAACAAATAGCCTGATGTAAATTAATTGTGATTTCAATGAAGCAGCCATTCACTTTGAAGAGTCCTTGTGAGGTAATGTCCAAAAGAAATTTCAAAAGTGTTTTCTCTTTCCTCCAGTTATTTAAAATATATATTATATGAAATTTTATTATGCTAATGTTCAACATTGCATGTATTCTCACTGAAATGTTGATGATAGCATAAGAATTGTCTCGGAGTTAAATGAATTTACATTTGACTGTTGGTTTCTGGAGAATGTGACTAAATTGTATAGTAGATATGGTTTTTCACTACAGGAGGTTTAGTTTTAGAACAAGAGAGCATTTATTCATCCATTTACTCATTTTTGTTCTGAGTAAATATCTGAGTCCTGGTGTCTACTTTAAATTCACTTTCCCCATTTAAAGTATTAAGACTTATATATACATAAGTACATACATACATATATTCTTACTTCACAAAAGTAACATATGTTCTCTGTAGCAAAGGTTTAAAGCACAAATAAGCAAAATAAAGAAAATGACACTTTCCTGGTTTGCCTCCCTCCCTCTCCCCCATTATTTTTCCCCCCTTCTTCTCCCGCACGGTCGGAGCTTAATATATTTTAAAGCTTTGTTGGTCATTTGTTTTATATGTAAAAAAGCTATATTGTCTTCCTCTTATATATCTTATATGTTGGAGAAGGTATAATGGAAGATTTTTTTTAATTTTTATTTTTTTATTTATTTTTTAATTTTTTTACAAATAGTTTATTGTCAAATTAGTTTCCACATAACACTCAGTGCTCATCCCCACAAGTGTCCTCCTCCATGCCCA